>NC_134568.1:282376835-282549335 GCF_050947875.1 Dermacentor variabilis
ATAGCAATCATTCATTTATTTTGCAGAAGAGCTCGAAAATTTGCTTCTGTGTGAGCGGGAAACTCAGTCTACCTGCGTTTTAGAACACCAGGATTCTCTAAAAAAGGGTCATGTATCCTGCGTCGTGTTACATGATAAACTCTGAAGAAATAAGTCTTTTTTTTTTTTCGCATATATATGGGCGCTTCGATAGGACAAATATTCAAATGCACGCCTTATCTCAATGTTCAGCTCGCTTCTCAGGTTATAAGGAAGTCCTCGTAGAACCCCCTCAGTCTACATTTCATGTAATAAAGACTCAAATCACAGGTCTCGTGTAAGGAATGGCCAAAAACTTGCTACAACCCACCTGTGCAGCGATTAACTATATTGCGAACGAGTGCATGGAAAAAGTTTGGGCTCATAATCCACCATTTATCCATTTAGAATAAAACTCGAAGGGTCGTTCTTTTTTTTTTCCTGCGTGTGTTTCACTAATGTAACTCTTATTCCAAGGTTACGAGTAGCAGGGCGATGCAACACTCGAGCTGCAATTCAAAAGTTAATTGACTTAGAATGGCGCGTCGTCCTCCAAAATGACCTTGAACTAACTTATAGATGGTGCGTAACTTGGCAGATGTCCCTTAACGCCTCCAAATGCAAGTTAATCTCGTTTAGTCGAGAGCGCACCAACTCAGTGTTCCACTATTCGATTAATAATACCGTAGTTTCGACTGCTCCATCGTACAAATATCTCGGCGATTATCTTTCATCGGACTTATCCTGGACAACGCATGTAGCAACTGTCTCATCCAAAGCTTCTCAATCTCTGTTTCACGTCCTCTGTTTCGCAGCATAATGCGGGGTGAAAATCCTGGCGTTCTCGAAAGCTTCTGTGAGGGAACGACGCTACCGCTTAAAATAAAACGAAAAAAAAAAGCCGAAGGATAAAGCTTCACGGATCGTTCACATCCCTGGTTCCGCAGCGACCATCGCAGCCGCTGTGAATACCGGACCGGATACGTTGCCGTTGAGGAATACAAAGATAAAATGCACCTTTTTCCCGATAGAAAGGGCGCAGTACACTCGTGCAAATATTTCCAGGTACTTAACGAGATTTCTATGTTGTTTGTCGTACTCAGCGCCCTTTTTGCGCCTCTGTCACGTGCTCTCACACCCTCGTCATCTTTTTTTTTTTTTCGAGATGTAGCTGAGCCGCTCTCTGTGGAATTCTCGCCCTTTTCACGCGCGTCTACTCTTCTCGCCAGAGTTGCCTAAAAGTCTGCAAGAATAGAGATCCACGTGCTTGCTTCAAGAACAGAGGTTTATCTGCGTACACCCTGCGCCCCCGTTTTCGGTGGAGCATAAATCTCGCTTTTCTTTCTGGCACACCGCTTCATAAAAGCGCTCTTGCATAGTTTCGCCAGAAAAGGCCTGGGCTTCCGTGATTCGCGCGGATTTTGATGCAGTGGTGCGCTGTGCTATAGTGCGCATGGCGAACAGCACTACCTATTATGTTCCTGTTCACGGAGACGTTATTGATCCGGCACTACCGCTGTTATAGGCGCTTAATAAACTCGAGCTGTCTCTATCTATCACCCAAAGCTCTCCTCCATGGTTTCAGTATGGTTATATACAAATAGCTAATGTTTACGACGGCATCAAAAGCGGCCGCCTGGTTAACAGGAATGCGGCAGTATATTGTAATGCGACTGTTATGGAGAGCCTAGTGAGGGCTAACTTCTGCTTTCTGCATTCTGCTACCTCTTAAATTTTTATGGTTCGAGTATGATGAGCAATAGGTTTGTTAAATGGGCATAATCTATAGTAACTAAAGGACTGTGAGTTGTAAAACGACATTCAAAAGAGCATGCTCTAGCGTAGGGCATAGTTAGGGGCTGTTGCTTTCTGGAATTCAGCAGCTGTCCATGGGCATCTGTTAAAAAAATGTTGCATCTTAAATGCATTTGTTTCTTGCCATTGATAAATGTAAAATGATAAGCAGTATTCGGTTACCTCAACGGAGTGAGTACTACGCACGCTAGTAGTATTCACCTGGCGCTGCAGCGAACGGTAAAGAATTGTTGATTCAAGAACAAAGGCTTCGGCACAGCGAGATTAACTTAGGGGGAAAAAAATTCACATGGGGGTCGGATGAAGGCTCCTTTTCTTTTTAAGGTTTGTCATATGATGTAAGTTTATTTATTTATTTATTTATTTATTTATTTATTTATTTATTTATTTATTTATCCACATTACATTACAGGCCCACTGAAAGGCATTGGGTAAGGATGGCAGCAGTAATTACATGACAAAAATAGCAAAGTGCGACATCGTCATACAATATTAATACGCAGCGAATTCAGGTTATCACGGAACGTTTCACGATTGGAGATGGATGCAATGTGATCTATGAGACTGTTCCAGTGTGCAATAGCTCTTGGTAATGGCGATGAGTTAAATGCCTGCGTTCCACCATGAATGCGCGTGAAACTAAGTGCGTTGTGAATGCGACGAGATGTGCGCACAGGAGCATGAAGCGGCAAACAGTGAAAGTTATTGCTATAAATGTGCTCGTGAAACAGATATAAGAGCAATGACGCGGCGATCTTCTAATGACTGGAATGCAAGGTCTTGTTTTATTTATTCGGGTAATGCTTGAATGCTAGCCGTAGTTGCCAGAGATTAATCTGGCTGTGCTATTCTAAACGGCTTCCAATATACGGATTGATAACCTTGATATGGTGGCCATGTGGATGAATCGTATTGTAGTTGTGGACGAACATAAGTAAGACATGCTAATTTTAGTGCATTATAACGCGCGTTACGCATGTTTCTATGCAGGCAGCCGAGAGATTGAGAAGCTTTGGATGAGACAGTTGCTACATGCGTTGTCCAGGATAAGTCCGATGAACGATAAACGCCGAGATATTTGTACGATGGAGCAGTCGAAACTACGGTATTATTAATCGAATAGTGGAACACTGAGTTAGTGCGCTTTCGAATAAACGAGATTAACTTGCATTTGGAGGCGTCAAGGGACATCTGCCAAGTGACGCACCATCTATAGGTTAGTTCAAGGTCATTTTGGAGAGTAAGATGATCATCGAAACATTTAATATTGCGGTAGATGACGCAGTCGTCAGGGAACAACCTACGTGAGGATGAAAGGTTAGCGGGCAAGTCCTTGATATACATTGAAGAGAGTAATGGATAGCACACTGCGTTGGGAGACACTGCACGTGACGTCGCAAAGGTTAGACGAAATGTTGTTGACCACAGTAAATTGCTGACGCGAAGACAAGACGTTACGTAGCCAAGAGAGTGTTAATGAATGAATACAAAGGGCAGACAATTTGGAAACAAAACGGCAATGAGGTACAGTATCGAACGCCTTAGCGAAATTAAGAAAGAGGCAATCGGTTTGATCCTGAGAATTCATGTTGAAGTGAAGGCCAGTCGTGAATTCAAATAACTGAGTGTCCCATGAGTAGCTTTTCCTGAAGCCATGCTGATTAGAGAAAAAAGTAATTTGATTCAAGGTGACCATAGATATGAGAAGCTATGATACTGACACGTGTACTTACATTTATCGGGCGACCACGTTTCGCCGCCTAACAAATCTTATCGCACAGCGCGGGACGCGCCTGCATGCTTCCGAAGTATCTGGAAAGTTATCGATGCTTCTATCCGCTGTCTGTTGTCGCCGAACCTTGTGTTATCTGATTTCATCGCGTGACGCGAATGGTGTAGAACTTTGTGGAAGGCACGCGGGTCCCAACGATTAGTCTGGAACGTTCGATGACTGCTGTATAAAAGCCGACGCGCTGGACCCGCTGATTAGATTTTTGACGATCGCCGACGTTGTTCGCCGCTATCGTTGTGCTATAAGTGTAGCCTGTTTTTGTGGGCACAGGTTCGCCCAATAAAAGTTAGTTTTGTCTTACACAGTATTGCTACTGTGTTTTTGAACGTCACCACCACGTGACAATAAGCTCAAGTAATTTGCAACATATGCATGTTAGTGAAATGGGTCGACAACTACAGGGCGAGTGCTTGTCACCGGATTTAAATAGGGGAACTACCTTACCAATCTTCCAGTTCTTAAGCAGCTCACCTGATGAAACAGACCGGTTAAAGAGAAGCAGAAAGCAGCTGGAAATATCAGTAGTATTCTTCAGTATTTTAGAGTTGACGTGATCAATGCCAGATGAAGTAGAAACTTTAAGATTCGTGATGAGGTTCGCGATACCTTCGACAATGATGGCGATTGGAGCCATGAAATGAAAGGGCTGTTCAGGAACAAATGGCACATTGGAACAATCTTCTGTAAAAACAGACGCGAAGAATGCATTTAAAGCAACCGCAGAATCGTCATCAGAAAGCGGAGATTGTTTTTAATTGTGAAATGTAATGTGATTAGTAGACTTATTATAGGGAGAAATTATTGCCAGAATTTTTTAGGATTATTTCTGAGTAAGGGCAAGTCCTGCTAATAATATTTCTTGGCTGCGCCTAATGCTTTACAGTAAACCTGTAAGCAATCCTTGTGCTTATCCCAGTATGAGGCAGCATTCTTACGTTTTGCAGTATTGTAGAAACGTTCTTTTTATTTCGTAATGTTCTAAGTTGTTTAGTAAACCAAGGATTACTTTTATCGTTGGATATAGAGATTAGCGGCACATACTTGGAATTCATCTTGGTGCTTAAACTTTTAAATTCGTTGTCAGCCGCTTTCGATTTGTCAGACATGACACGAAAGGCGCCAGGATCCGCACCAACCCCGTCTGCAAGACGTGCAACATTGGCTTTTTCAAGCATTTCTACTTTGCGCTTCGCCTGTTTAATTTCGATCTCGGCGCTAGCATGTTTAGAAAGTAAAGCTTCGTGACTTTCCTTGAGGTCACGTATTTCATTAAAGGTTAGCGCGAATGCGTCGGCCTCCGACTTATTCATAGGACCAGGACTTGACTCCCCACATCACCCGCTAGCATTAATAAACGATCGCGCATGGTACTACATACATACGCACAACACAAGAATCGCTTCAATAAACCCCTAAGCTCTGGTGGGCACGATACCGCAAGGAAGCAGCGGTTGCTATACTTCTTATACAAGAAGCATTATTCAGGTAACCAATCTGAAAGAGTAATAGCCGTAAGCGTGGCATCCTCCCCGCGGTGTCGAGCCCAAACCGGCTAGTGATAGACTACACTCTTAAAACGGTTGCACCCTTTGCGGTGTATATATGTCCCACAACGATAATCGTCATCTGCCTTGCTTGCCTTTCCTTTCTTGAAAACGCCGCGCCCGCTACTTTCCTGTCGGGAATGCTATGTCATGCTGATAACGCGCATGCCGTTCGTTACTGGAAAGTACCGGGCTCGCCGCGTTAAAGAAAGGAAACGCGGGCAAAACGGATGACGATTATCGTTATGGGACAAGATAAGCCCCAAAGGGTGTAAATTTTTCTAAGAGTGTAACGCTTACACCTGGCACTTCGCAGACCATCTATCGTGACGGGAGAGGCACGTTACCAGGTGAGAAGGTCATTTCCATCCAAGGCTGGAATACCAAGCGTCAACGGTCGCAAGTCCAGAGGCCAGGAATCGGGTACAAGCCAAGACGAGTCGGGTACTCCGATGTGAGCAGCACAGGAAAAGTTGGTCAACCGGGGCCGCCATTTTGTAGCGATGCCTTATGCCTTATTCTATGCTGATCTTATCATCCACCACACATGGCCGCCTGATCCCGTTGATAATGTGGGCAGACCATTGCTCTGACCACTGGCCAAGCGCGAAAAGCCTGAAAAAGCATAAAATCGGAAAAGGCATCGCTACAAAATACCGGCCCAGGAAGCGTTTCCTTTTGCCAGCAGGTGAAACAATTCCCTGCGCGAAGATTGGGCGTCGAACACGATGATGTTGGACTGAAACAAGGCATAGGAACCGAAGAAAGCCGGAAGGAGCGTAGCAGTACACAGCGCACAGTCCGTGTAACAGTGACCTGAAAGAGAAAAGGCCGTAATCGTGGCATCCTTCAAGTGGTGACGAGCCCCGTTAGTGCATTTATGCAGTGAACTATGGCAAAGTACTTTAATGGGTAAATATTATATGGGTTAATTTTGCTCATTTGGGGTTCTATAACCGATGCCCGTAACTGCACACGCTATTCTTTTTTTTTTTTCATTCCAGACCCATGAGTAATGCGGCCTCTGTCCGTCGTAATTGAGCCCAAAGACATCATGCACAAGGACACAACGTCATAGCCACTGAGTCACGGCGCTAGCACGAAGAAACAACCATATAACTGCAACTCTCACGCATGTGTACGCAACCCATTTTAGTTTTTCTTGTTTTTCTATTTCTTGAAGTGTTGATTTAGTGGCTCTACTTGAAAAAAAGTGACTTGCTTGGCACAAATATTTAGACTTGTTTTTTCATTACTAGTGAACCTTAAAATCCTATGTAAGAGCTGTTGCCGCCTTCAATGTTGAACAACAGCAACAATGACAATGACAACAGCAACAACAAAACTAAACTATACGTGCGCTATTAAGAGTGCACGAAGACGCCAGCCCTACTTTCTTTCTCTCCTTCCCTGCTGTTTTCGCCGTCTATTCCTCATTCTTTTGCCTTTAAGTCACGGCTGCCCAAGCTGCGCGTATAATGGGGCTCTGAAAGCTAGAAACAGTAGAGAACATATCCGTGCACACCTTTCCAAAGCGTTTACTTATCCTCTTTTTCTTATTTTTTGCTCGTTGTTAGTACCATAAAACTGAACGCAGCGTTGTGTAAACCTTGTCGCTCGAAAATAGCAGAACTAATTAATATACTTATCAATCCTTGGTGGCTGAACTTGGTGGCAGTCAATGTTGCGACTTAGTTAAACTCGGATGTACCGCCGGAGGCAAGTTATCGAGTCGCCGGCACATGGCGCACATGAATACTGTAGCCATCGAGGCGAGGGTGAGAGGGGAGGGGGGGGCGCTGGAGCCCAACCCGCTTTTCGAACGCCACACACACACACACACACACACACACACACACACACACACACACATATATATATATATATATATATATATATATATATATATATATATATATATATATATATATATATATATATATACTTTTAATAACTGTTGCAGTTGAAGAATCTTCGCGTGACCTCGAAGAATCGGTCACTGAAGTGACCGCCTTATGTGAGTATATACTAGGAGAACGTTCAATTTGACAGCCTGAGTCCTCTCGCAGCACCGCGAATCTGGCGTCTCTCGGTGGTGTAATCTTCCTTCGTGCAGTTGTTTTATGCTTCGCTATCACTAACACTGTTTCCCCTTTCCTGAGAAACTGCAGTATCTCTCTCTGTCTATCTCTCTCGTTTCTTTCTGTCAGTCCGAGTATAAATGCTGCTGCGCATGAATGCTGTTGATTCTGATTTCGAGGGACTCCGGCTTGGCCTCGTTTCGGTTACTAAGTGAATTATACAGGGTGCCCCAATAATCATGCACCAAGACTTAAAAAAAGAGCAATTGCGTTACTCTAAGAAAACCTAGTGCATATTGTTTCCGGTACAGTGGAGTAGCCGCCAGTAATGTTTTCGTTACTGAGATTTAATTACGTAATTGTAAATAATTATCTAACTCGAGAAGTGCTGTCCTAATTATCAAAGTGTCAATAAGGCATTTCTAGGCACCCCCAATGACATCTAACTGCGGCATTTTCAGCGACGTACTAATTGCGTACAAATATTTTTTGACTGGTAAAGAAACCTACGAAGAATGAAAAATACTACGTGACTGCGCTACCACTCGCAATATGAAGCTGATTGAGAGCAACTACTTTGTCTGTCGCAAACCCGAAGAGACAGCGCATCACCTTGATAATGGTACAGAAGGAGCGCGAACGGCAGGTTTCGCGGCTTCGCAGCTATTCCTTCCTCTCGTTTCTACTTCCCACTTATTATCCGTCTCTCAAAGCCGACTGATCACATTGATAAGAAAATCCCCTTGATTACGCGGCCGAAGCGCCGCTCTGACCGCGCACGAAGCGCGAAAAGCAATCCAATAGGATAGAATGTTTCAAAATCCCGGCTGTGCTCGCACCATGTCGAAAGTGTGCGCGCACAGCTGTCTTTCACGCCAGAAGCTTGCTTCGGATTAAAACCAAATTAAAGGGACTATTTTATTTTTCATTAGAGCGTCTACGTGCTGCAGAAGCAGGTTCGCGGCAAAAAATAGAAGCGAAATAAGCAGACCGGGAAGCGAACGACGTGTCGAGAAAAGGCAAAGCCGATGCGTTCAAGTAAGTAAATGCACCACTTCTAAATGAGCCGAATTGGCAATCGGAACGTCTGCACAAAAAAAGAAAGAATAAAAGAATCCACGCAGAATATTCTCTGGGATTTATCTGAACGTTGCGTAAGCACTTCCTAGTAGTGACGTGGTTTTTTAGTGGCAGTAGGCCGGTGTGCTTGGTATAATTGCGAGAACGACCACCAAATAACCGTGAAACGGGGAAGCGTGGTTGCAACGCCGAACTGTTATAGTGAGACCTGCGCGAGACGACGCAGAAGAGGCGAGCAGAAGCAATGTTCACTGGTGTTATAGATAGCCCGAAGCGGATGTGGACGTGGGATGAAATGACCAGGGAGATGGAGCAAATAAAGGAAATATATGCAACATTTATTAAGTGCACTGAACCATTATGAAGCGTGATCAACGGTGCTCCTGCGGCTGCGGCAACTAACTTGAAAGCGATCTGCGAAAGCGGCAGAGTGCGGCATGTGCTGAGACCTCAGTGAGCGCTGTGTTCTCGCCGCTTCAGTCGGCGTTGAAGAGAGAAGCAGCACGCAGGTGAATTTACTCGCTGCTGCGGGAGCTATGTTGAAAGCGATCGTCTTACGGGAGGCACGGAGGGACGGTTTTTCTGTTGGGCAAGGATAGAAATGCTTACGCATTTAAAACCATCAGATTTCAACGTGCCCTTATTATCTACGCGTATGAATTCGTAAGCGCCATTGAACATAAACTGCTGCCTAGAGGACGTGTTCGAATGGGTCTCCTTCTGCAGCTACTCAGTACTGAGTCCGCGTTATCACATCTTCTTTGGCTTTCTTGGGGACCGACGCTCGAATTCTAGGGCAGACATCCGTTGTCCTTGCCTTGAGCTCATCTGACCTTCGTCTCGATCATGTAAATGCGATCTTTCACATAACCTCAAAGAAAAAAATCTAGTGGAGAGAGATCACGTATCCTAGCCGGCCAATTTACAGGTCCGTGCCTTTCAATCTATTGCGCATGAAAAATAGCATCCAGCCAGTTTCGTGCTCAACTACTGCTTTGTGCTAGCGCCTCATCTTGCTGATACGACAGAAGTGGAAGACATTACAGCGGGATTTTGATGAGAAACTCATCCACCACTCGTTCAAGGATTTCGTCCACGTAGCGCTGTCCAGTCAATTTGTGATCAAAGAAGATGCGACCGATTATAGCACCGGCGTAAATTCCGCACCACACATTGAACCACCACTGGTACTGGTGCCGAGTGCACTTTAGCCAGTGCGGATTGGACTAACTCGAATAGTGTGCATTAGGCAAATTTCTCTAGCCATTTCTGCAAAAAAAAAAATTGACTTCATTTATGCACAACATCTTGCTCAAAAATCTCAGTGACTCATCGGCTTTTGTGAGGGCCCCAATTAGAGAAATCTAGACGATTATGCAGGTCCCTATCTTCCAAGCATCGGTGCAGGTTAAGGTGATACGGGTGAAAGGTGGCGTCATTTAGAACCCTCCAGACTGATTACTTAGAAAAAGGTACCTGGGCGGCCACGTCCCGCACGATAGCATGAGGGTTTGAGGCAATAAATGCTAGAAAATCCGTGCGTAGGCTAAGACTGATAGATGGAGTGCTCCGCCACTGTCTCTGGAAGCTGCCGGTTTCCCTCAGGTTTTCATAATTTCTGATGACCGACTATCCTGAGAAATTATATACATATTTGCGGCCTCCTCTTGTTGCCATTTGCTCCTGCCATGGTAAGGATCGCTTTTTTCCTTCTGCTCATTAGAAAAGGACATGGAACTGGGACGAAACAAAACGCACCGTTAAACCTTTGCACTGACGTTGTCAATTGGCTTTGTGGCAAAACCCGCCGTAGTTGCTTAATGGCTATGTGTTAGGCTGCTAAACACGAGGTTGCGGGATCGAATTCCGGAGACGGCAGCCGCATTTCGATGGGGGCCAAATTTCCCAGGTGGCCAAATTTCCGGAGTCCCCCACTACGGCGTGCCTCATAATTAGAAAGTGGTTTAGGCACGAAAGACACCGCAATTTTTTTTGCGGCAAAAAAAAAAAAAAACATCCATGCACTTTACCTACGCTAAGTGAACAGCCTATCACAGCTTGTTTCAGACTAACACGCGTTACTTCAGCCGACGAGCGGCAGATAAGGAACTAGCTCGATCACGATGTTTTCGTTATTTCCTTTGTTTCGTTCTGGCTAACTCTGAGGGAGCTTGTTCGAGGGCGATGCTTTGTGATGTGGGTGGGAGCGCAGTCACGCAGTATATTTTTCATGTCTCGCGGGGCTTATTTATCAGTCGGAAAAAATTACTACGCAATTAGTACGTCGCTGAAAATAACGCAGTCAGATGTCTCTTGGCTGTGCCTACAAATGCCTCATTGACAATTTTATAGTTAAGATAGCACGTCTCGACTTAGATAATTAATTAGAATTAGCTGAATAAATCTCCCTAATGAAAAAATACTGGAAGCTACTCCACTGTTCCAGGAACAATATTCACTAGGTTTTCTTCGAGTAATGAAATTGCACCATTTTAAATCTTGGTGCATGATAGTTAATTGGGACACCCTGTATATATGTATGACCTCTGCATGCAAGGCCTATGTTTGCATCCCTAATAAATGTTGTAAATTATTAGAAAGCTCTTTTTCATGAGTCGTTAGCATTGCTTACTGGAAAGAGAAACAATACTGAGAAACATATCATTCACGTGCATTTCACACGCCGTTGATGAAAGAGTCTGCTGGTAGAGTCACTAAAGTCTACATGTGTTTTTCAGAGTCATAAAAGCACGCAAAGCAATTTGAAGCGAGGGGAACATACAGCAGCATATTCATTCTCTAGGCATATGCTATCCATACCTTTAGAAATAAATTTTCATTGGCTGCCCCCTTCTCTTGGAAAATTATAATAAACTTTGTCATGTCTGTATATTTAAATATATTGTATATGTCCATGGTGTTTACAGTGGAAGGTTAAAAGAATGTTGAAGCGAGAAAATATGGATGAGGCAGCCGCCGCTGGTGCTTCTAATGCAGTTGTCCTCCTATTGTCAGGACTTGAACAGATAAAGCGTTCTACAGCGGCGGCGGCTGCTCACGGCGAGGCTGCGCGGGCAAGCGATGTGTGACAAGTTGACGATCTTGTGTGTGAGTATCTTGCAAGTGATCTGTGACATGGACAAAGTGCGCGCCTGCGCGGGCCTCATCTTCACAGCAATCTGCGATGTGGGCAAAGTACGTGGAGCACCTGCAGCTTCGTATGCGCTGTGATTTCGACGTTTAGTTTGCGTTGCAGCGAGAAACAGCACGAAGGCTGCTGCCAAGCTTACTCGCTCCAGCGTTTTGACAGAGAGTTTTCGCGGTCATTGAGTCAGATGTGTTCATGTTTACCTGTGCGCGCGTGACACCGTGCTTGTTAATTTAGTTAGTAAGCGAATGTTTGCAAGTTTACACGGACGATAAAACTGATATGCTTACTTTGTATAGCTGTCTGCTAATTTGCTATCGCGATCGATGCTTTCTCCCGTAGGGCAAAACTGCGGCTTTCTTGCATTTCGCCCCTATCGAGATTTGATACCGCGACCTCGGGATTAGCAGCGCAACACCATAGCGGCTAAGCCACCACGGTGCGTTGTGACGCTTTATAACGATGATGTTGATGACATTGTTGCGGGGCATCACGACGGTCTGGGAAATAAACAAAAGCAGTGAAAATGAAATTCATAAAGAGCCGCGCACGCCGCTGTTCTGCAGCAGTAGCTGTGTCCTGAACGGGCAGTAGACAACTCCCAGAGGTTGTTAGTGTATACATTTACAGTCGTCCTTAGCCTGAAGAGAGCGCTTGGCGCTGGCGTCTATACAGCGAGCTGGTCACGTGTGCAGAGGGAGCACGTAAAACCGCGCCATCAAAATGGCTCCAACGCATGCACTCAGCGTCGAGGACACCAGGCCCGAAAGAAGCGTCGCGCGGAGTAGGAGCGTCTTCGCTACTCAGTGAAACCTGGTGAATACCGCGAATGTATGTATACAATGCATACATACAATTGTATTAATTGAATTACGTACAGCTCCATATTTTAATTAGGTTTAGCACTTTTGCCATAATGTGATGGCTATATGAGGCAATGATGATGCTCAAGCCTCTCAGACATTATGAACAATGAGGCACGACAACGCCTCAAGTAAACACGTCTCCCTGTGTGTTCTGTGGACTACGCATACAAACAGCAATGGTCAACATCGACTCCACTCATTCTCTTATTGGACTAAACACTGAAGAAATTACACATTTGCCGCCAACATCACCGCTAATTACCGCTAATTATCGTCGATCGAAGCAAACAGCATACAAAGCTTCGTTTACATCGATTACCACAGTGCATGGGATCCGCCGATTTTTATTTCACAGCACAAGAGGCTGTCAAAACTCTCAAAGCTTCACGAAATTCAGTCTTATCTGTTTGGTAGCATTTAGAAGCTCTGCCTTGATTGATTGATTGATTGATTGATTGATTGATTGATTGATTGATTGATTGATTGATTGATTGATTGTGTTTATATCTGAAGTCAACACAGGGGCTACGCAAGACGCCATAGAGGTTGCTCCTGATTAAAGTTGAACACCTGCAGTCTTTTAATGCTCAACCAAAGACACGAAAGCTCCTGCATACCACTCCCATCGGAATGTGGTCAATCTGGTTGGAAATTGAATCCATGACCTCGAGCTCAGCAGCAGAACGCCATCCACCGCGGCGATTATTCCGTAATTGGATTCGTGCTCTCTGGTCCCTTGGCGCATTTTGCTGCAGGAGTTGTCAGTTGAAATGACGACACTTGACGCTACCACGTGTAAGTGCTATAAATGTTAAATACTTAAATTGTTTTAGGAGACGTCTTCGGTTTTCTCTTTTCCAGCCGCTAATTGTGCTTAGCTAAAGGTCACGAACAACGTTGTAAACTTTATCCGCTCAGGTGGCAATGGCACTGCGCCCTTGGGCATTGAGAAACGTTATGTGCGTGCCAGATAGCTCCGAGAGCACATAAAGAGGAACAGCTACCGCTTTGTTAGGTAGCATTTCGGAGCTATTTATGGGCATTAGACTTAGACGCCATAGGGCCCAGCTTTCGCGGTTACGCGCGCTTTATCACACGCATCGCCTTGGATGTGCGTGTACACGGCAACGCAATATCACGGCCGCGGCCGGGGCCGGAAGTTTGCCTGCCCATGATTGCGGCGGAAGTAGGTCGGGACAGCGAACTAGCTGGCTCGCACAGCTCGTTTGTTCGGGTCACATAAATCTCGGTGGGTTAGGAGCTTTGGCCCGGCGTGGCCCCGACTCGCATACATGCGCCCTGCTGTGTTTATACGCTCGGGCAGAGACAAACAAGGCACCGCAGTTCTCAGGAAGTCCCCCTCCTCTCTGGATTATGGGCGCATCCAGCACTGCGTTACGGGCGGCGACGACCTATCAGTGTTACAGCCGGCGGCGACGGCCTATCTGCAACTTTATCTGCTCCACCCCCTGCGAGTCCGACCTTTGTGACGCGCCACAGCTAACTAAAAGCGTTATCCGAACGCCTCATCTCAAACGCACACGCTGGACGAAGTGCGTAAGTCGCTGCGCGCGCCGAAACTTATGCGGGTGCGATGTTGCGAAAGCAGGATAGGACGATAAGCAGCTGAAGTAGCACCGCGAACTTTTCAATATCCTATTTTCATCTTGCTAAAGCTTAGCAGCACCAGCTGTTTAATACCTTCGATATCTGGCACTAAGTGGTTGCAAGGTTGCATTGCCTGCAATGCATTTTCGGTACGTATGTTATGCGGCTTTACAAGCCGGACAACATCCGACGCCACAAGCGCACGCCTTCATATCATGCAGGGACCTTAATTTACGGCTCCGTATTCCATCCAACCTTCCACAACGTGACTGCATGCTTCTAGTCCGTCTGTAGCTTGGAGTAACATTGTCAAATATGTACTCCTTTCTGATCAGAATGGCCGATAGCCCGCTTTTTGTCTTCTGCAGGTGCCGCGAAATGATCGCGCGCCTTCTTTGCGAGTGCCCTCGTCTCAACCTGCGAAAAAGCAGCCCTCTCAGCCACGCTAGACCGGCTGGACAAGTACCCGTTCACGGAAATTAATCTGTTGGGAACTGACCTACACGAGCATAATTGCAAGCCGCTATGAATGCGCTGCTGCGCTATTAAAAAGACACCGGACTGTGTGACAAGTTATGACTGTGTACTGTGTGACGTAGAACGTATTAGTGGGACGTTGACACTGTGCGACAATGTAACGCCTTCCCAGACTGTGTGACAGCGCCCACAGAAACAATTCTGTATTGCATGTTTTTTTTTCTTCGTGTTTTAACTAATTTTCGCATCCCTTTCCCTTCCCCGTTACAGGGTAGTCAACCGGAAATATCTGTTTGTTAACCTCCGTCTTTCCTTTCCCTCTCTCTCTCTCTCTCTCTCTCCATGTTCTGCGGGGCCAGAGTTGGTCCCTGCGGACTTCTACCGTACTTAGCGTGTGATTCATGCAGTCAAGAAATATATAGATCTTTTGTTGGATTCCTTGCACACACTTAGCGTTTCCGTAGAAGCAGTTTTCGCAGGAAGAACCATCCTTGTTATATGGGCGTGCCATCCTTGCTGAGAGCTACGTTATTGTGAATGCAGGCCAACTTGCTAGCACCGGTCAGAATCGTAGCTGGTGTTCTTTTATGACATGCGGTATATATAACGCCTCTGAGCTGAAACTTTGGAGCGAGTTAAGAAACTACAAGTAGCGAAAGACAAACCGAAGCCTTCTGCTGTGTGACGCCTCTCGCATACGCTGTTTTCAGGTATGGAGAATTCCGTGTATTATACTGTCGCAATACACGCAGAAGTGATTGCTATAAAAGAAATAGCTGACAGAACAAAAGAGTTTGCCGAGAAACTTGGACTTAAAGATGTTGGTTATAAACGCTGCTAAATACATGCGTATGCCTTCGTTCTGTTATGGGAGACAGAAATTACTGGATGTGGTTACTTTGGGCGTGAAGTTATTTTTCCTGATACGGTTTTTTTTTCGGTAATGAATGTTATTCGCAGCTTTCTTTTCTTTCTTTTCTTTCTCAGCGACAACTATTTCTTAATCCACGTATATTCATGCTAGCGCAAACTCTGCAAGGGAATACCAATGACAACGGGGTTTAGTTCCTGCGTTTATCTCTGGTGTGGTGTTTAGAGTGAAGAACAGGGGTTACGTGGTCTATCACAAAGCTAACAAGTATTTTAGACTTGCACATCGCACACCTCTATTTTTCTTTTAATTTGTCCCATTCGTATGTTAACTAACCAGGCATTATCACAACTACCATACAGGAGTTGTGATGATGTGTGCTTAGTAAATTTTTTTATCACGCGGCTTCCCACAGGGCACATTAAATTAGATACATTAAAGTGCCTGTTTTTTAAAGTGATCGACAGTTAGCAAGCAGGAAAAGTCTAACGTTGGAGCCAGCGCTTCGAAAAGGGGATTTGTTATCGTCAGCGCATCTGCCTCGTTTGGAAATGTTCTCAAGGTACTTGGAGCATATGTAGCGATTCACACTGAGTGAGTGTGAATCGTGTAAACCACACTGAGTGAGTGTGAGTCTAGAACGATGATGGCACAATGAGGATGACGAATCACGCTGAGAGGTAAATGAATGAGGGATGCACCGAGAAAACCAACTTTAGTGCTCTTAACACAGTCGCAGTAAAATTTCAGGACCGAAAGTTAAATGCATTTGGCCGTGCAACGCTGTTATGGCTAGTTGGTTGAATTGGGTGGACAGTAGGCCATTGCAGCGCCTCTGGTAACGGCTGTGCAGATGAGGCCGTCTGATCTGCCCGAGAAGGTGTCGTCTGTCTAACAGTACCGATTGTTGAGGGCCGATTCCGCTACATGGACTCGCTCGCCAGCGTGCGAGTTTAAACCTGGACAGTGGAGCTCGATCGAGAATTTACCAACACTCGTCTAAATAGCCGAGATCCTCACGTAGAGCTACCGACTTCCTCCCTGCATACCACGAGGTTCAACTTCTAGACTCCCACTGACTTGGCATAGAATTGAAGAACTTACGTGATAAATTCTATTGGGCACTCAAAGAGCAGAACATACTTCGTGACCTAAAAAGGCGCGTAATTTAGCAGAGAGAATGGTGCCGAGAGTAACGAGTCTTACAAGTCGCACTTCTCGGCAGTGGGAATAGACGATAGGAACGGCAACATGGCTGACGGCAGACGACAGATGTTCTTTGCTACTTCGAAACCACCCAGTTTTCAAACACTACTGCAGTTACAGCTCGTGCACACTTTGTACCTAGGGGTTCAAGTGCGGCAAGATATATCTACAAGACACTGACGTCTCAAGAATCAAGATAGTCGCTAATATTGCGCTTGTAAAAGAGTATCATCTCGAGTTACTCGATCTGCGTGGTTAAAAAAAATGGCGACGGTATAGAGGATGTTTACCGCGCAAGAACACTTCTTATGTACGGTGGTGTGAAAGTGCTTGTTTTGCGAGTGGAAAATGTATTACGAGGGACGTGAGAGACAATATTATACTTTGAAATTCTCCTCATTTAGCGGAAACAATTGTATCGTCATTTGGGATCAAAACCATGAGGAGGTCATACATACATGTCATGCGCTTGTAATATTTGAGCCAGCTTTATATGCTTAGGCGATTACCCTGCGTGGACGCTCAGTTTGCTTTTCATGTTTAATTGCGGTTACATCTTTGTTGAGGGAACAATGACATGCCACGGGACCAGGTCGAGCCTCTCAGTCGTATGTTTATTGATGATCGTTCTAGTTCTCTGCCACGACTGTCCGCAACAGAGACACCAAAGATCGCCAGGAAGCGCCCTTCTGCCAGAGAGCCGTCACGACCAAAGCAAGAAAGCTTCGACACGTGTACCGTCCTGTTTCTGACTGCTTGCTTCAAATACGCAAACACCGTGTGTTCTCCAAGCAACTGGAAACGGTTTCCTGAAGATTCTGTTCGCTCCGCCAGAAAGAAAAAAAAAAGATCAATCGAAAGCGCCAAGGTTCTAGAGGCGCGCTCCCAAGAGAGAAACTCGCGACAGTGAGGCGCAAAAACTACCGATCCCACCGACATCGCGCTGCTCTGCGGAGCAGAAGCGTACGGGGGAAAAGAAGGCGCTCATGCGCGGGCGCTCAGTCAACTTTTCGAACTGTTAAACACTTGAGCCGAGGCACAAGTGCTCCTCAGCGAGCGGTGGTAGGGCTCTTTCCGTAGTACCTGGCTGGTTTCGCACGAACCGCAATCTAATCAGTCGGTTCCGTAAGAAGATCCAGAGGTTGTTTAGCGCAGTCGGAACCGTGTCTTCGCTAATTGAATCTGCGGGCTGGGGTGGCGTGGGAGCGAGGCTTGGCATTCGGGCGAGTTCGTGGGCGCGGAACGAACACGCCGCGGGGCGGAGACACACACAGCGCAGAGACGACCGTCGTGCAGCGACTTGTGCGGGACCCTTCGCTGATTAAAAAACGATTCCCCCTTCTATATCTGCGAGGTTAAACATTGACACAGCGCCGTTACGTAGCTTCAGACCGTTCCCTTTCCTGGTGTCGTCCGGCCGAAGCAAACGCGTGGCTGTTTCTGTTCCCTTTTTTCCCTGTTTTTCTTTCCTTCTTTCCTTTTTTTTTGAGGATGGTCTCGTGGCGGCCGTTGCTGCCTCTCCGTAGTTTCACTTCAAGGATGAATGTTGCGTGCGTGACCTGTACCAAAGTGATAAAAAGAAGAAAGGAAGCCAAGTAGCGTTTCTTGAGACGGAGCGGGTTAGGCCTTGCGTTTAATAAAAAAATGACATGTGGGCCAGCCCTCTGTATGGGAAAGCTAGGGTTGAGTGCTTTTGGTTTTGATCTTGCAAAATGTATCCGCTTGCTTTGATCGTCTTTTACAAGAAGATATAATTTCAGTTTTGGTTTTCTTATATGGTAGATGGGGCATGGGGTAACTGCGTTATTTGCAACTATTTGTGTTTCTCAGCAACAATTTGAAGAACAGTTTGCCTGTTTTCCTTATAATAGTTGGGACAGCGTTTTATGGTCTCTTATTGCTAGTTATCATCAGTTTAGAGTCGTTGTGTGTGCAATAACATTGCACAGCAAGCGTGGTTTGAGCTGTTTCGTTATCAGGCACAGAACCATCCTACGCACCATGCCCTGAATCAGGTTCGTGTGCTTGTGTCATGTGGCGACGAGCACTGCAAATTACCTGCGAGCTGTGTACAGTAAGGAGTACATGCGTTTGCCGTCAGGTCGTGAGCGAAAACTACTAGGTTTAAGATTAACTCCACTGACAAAGGCTGAAGCCTCATCCTTTGCCTTATTCTCGCGGACATGACACGCCTAAAGTTCTTTTGTAACGCAATTTCTGCCATTTCATGGAATAATT
Organism: Dermacentor variabilis; assembly: GCF_050947875.1. NCBI lineage: Eukaryota > Metazoa > Arthropoda > Arachnida > Ixodida > Ixodidae > Dermacentor > Dermacentor variabilis. The sequence goes on from NC_134568.1 coordinate 282,395,580, forward strand.
CTTCACTGCGCACAGTATACAATTGCCTTCTTTTATCGTAGACCCACATAATGCGTGTTTGGTGCACATTCGCTTGGATTACACTTTTTTTTTTCCTTTCATTAACTTTCCTCCACCATGAGGGCTGTCACAGAACTGATTTGACATATTCAGCTCCCCTATGCTTCGAGTTTCGGCCTCACGCTGTGATGTGCTAGCCTCCATGGTTAGCTAAGATGGTAACGCGACCACACCGGAAAGGCGTTGATCCCAGGTTCGATGCCCGGGCCAGGACAAATTTTTCCACAACTGAAAAACTCAATTCTTTCTAAGGAACCCATATGAGTTGCCTTTCTATCTTTATGCTGCACTCAGGTGAATTACATTTCTTTACAGTGAAACTGTTTATAGTTATAGGTTCTGGCGGATCTCGTCTCCGTGGACATATACCAACAATTTTTCATACGTGGGCCGATCCTGAAGATAGTGCAATGCCGGACCGACCCGTGGGGGAGGTGCAGTAGGCGTTAAGCAGTCTCTGTACGTGGGCCGATCCCGAAGATAGTTCATAGCTGGGCCGACTCGCGAGCGGAGGTGCAGTTCACCATCAAGCCACCCACATTCACAACTTCGCTGGTCATCCTTCTTCACAGAGTGGAAGGGCACTGACTTTTTTCCATTCGTTAACCCTCCGGTTATCGCACGTCGACCAGTCAGCCAGCTTTCCTACAGCTACAGAAAGTAGCCGTTTTACCTTATATTATACATGTTTCAGAAGTCCTTTCCTGGGCGCATGCAAGATTTCATAAATGCTTACATGCATGCCTTAAAAACAAAGGAAGGTCAGTGAATCGCGCCTATAGAGGTAATCTATCCTTTGCCGCAAAAACACATAAACCTGACATCCTATTTTGTGCCATGGTACCTGAGCGGAATTGACGGCAGTGTAAAGTTTCTAGGTTTTTGCAAACACAGCTAGTCCAACTTGCGATCCATGATCCGTTTCGGATTCCCAGTTGTGAGATAATGGTATCGTCTTCGAAAGAAACGAATCCTGGTAAATTATTCGCATATCGTGTAAACGTGGAAGATGTGTATTTTTCCATATCTCAGGATAAACTTTTGCAGAGTGTCAACAACTGTATCGCGGAGGACAATGCTGAACAATCTTTCATTGAAAAAAACTCGATTATCAGCCGAAGAGTTCATGGAATAACGGGCTTTCTACGTTCGATCCACGCGGGTGGTATGGGATACCGGACTTTTCGGTCAAAAGTTTGAAATTTTTATTACCTCGTGGGTGGGGCTCATTCACAGTGAAATTTTTTATCCACGTAAGTCAACAACTAAATGAATGGCTACTGAAATGTATAACAAGATTTTCAATTACTTTGAGTATTCTCTCTTTCTTTTGTTCTCACTAAGCATCGCCAACGGATAAAATAATTCACTTATTCGGGCTGAGGACTTCACGTTTGAAATACCTAAGAATGACCAGCTACAATTTTTTGACGTTAACTTGAGGTTAACGCAAAATTATATTTGTTGGAGCTATAGGCCAATGTCATCTAAGCCGTTATTTAGCTCTAAGTTGGGCCATTCAGAGGTAGCAAAAAATGACATTGTGCTGTCTAGCTTGCGCTAAGCACCAACTCGCCAAACTTGTTGCATAACTGCGATACAACTGACGCATCCATTAAGAGATCCCTTCCAATGTCAGTGAAAAAACGGAGCGCGTTGTCAGTGCCTTCCTGAAGAAGATTTTGTATTTCTGCATATTCTAAGCCGGATCTCCATAAACGGATGTCATCTGCATAAACTGAAATATGAGCTCACGTTGAAAACATACTTGATAGTTAGAACGTCAGCGCGTTGAAAAGTAAAGGGCTCAAAATACTGCCCAGATGCACACCCTGGTTTAATTCACGAGGTGTGTCATAACCACTACTTGTCTTGAAGAAAATACTACGTTGAAAGATGAAATCAGAAAGTGGACGGAGCGACAACCTTTAACGCTGCGGCTATAAAGGTCACGAAGCGCTATTCGTGCATCTACCAAAAGTAGAATTCTTGGACCCTGGGATCATATTGCGCAACGTAAGAATTCGTTTTCACCGATTCTGTTTTTTCCATTATCACCCATCAAAATGATTGGCCGATACCGGTGATAAGGTAGGCATATAGGATATAGGATAAGCTGGCGTCTTGCCAGCTAATGACGTTGGGCAAAAATAATCGAAAATGAAAACAATTGTTACATAATACGGCGCCTGGTCTCAGCCGGCGTAAGCCCGAGTTGCTTTAAAAGCTCTGGCATCTTTTCTTTTTTTTAGCATCAAGATTGTGGAAAAGACTTTAATCGTTGTCCGACGCCTTTGGTGAGGACATATGAACGCGATAGAGTTAAGGGTCCCGTGTCGCAGAAAATCTCGCGTCGGCGTCCAGCGGCGGACGTCGTTTCGACTAAAAGATTTTTAAACCAAGGCCCTCCAGGTGGCGCAAAGAAGTTACTGAATTAATTGTATTTCTCAAGCTAAAATACGTAGAAAATCGCTAAGTACGACTTATACATAACCTACAGAAACGATAGCTCTCGTATGGTAATTTGAACATACGAGAAAACATAATTATGTTACGCTAAAACTCATATAAACCCCTTTTCCAGCGTTTCTACCATGCATAGACCGGCGACGGCGTCCGTCATTTGCGCGAGCCGGCGCGTGACTATCTCGGAGTCCACGGAGCGCCGCGCCCGCTTGTGAAATCTCCAGCGTATCTAGCAGTCAACACACCTAGTTCGGTGGCGATGTACGTGGACCGTCCAGGGCATCTGCTGGCACCGTTGGCGTCAGTTACGGCCACCTCCAGGAAACGGATCGGGCTGCAGACTGACAGCGACAGCGAAAGTACCCATGTCTACTCGCTCAGCAGCGAGGACCCTTCTAATGACGACGATTTCGAACTTATGCGGAGCCGCAAGGCGAAGAGAAGGAACACCAGGACCTCTTCGTTCCCTAGTACACAAATTCGGACATTAGAGTGAACACCCGGAAAAATTGACTGGCGGTTGATGTTCTGCATGCGGGTGCTCTTAACGCCCTACGCATGGTAACAAATCTTGATGGCATGCAGGTGCGCTATCACATCCCGCTTGCCTCTGATGTCATCACCGGTGTCATACACGACGTAGACTTGGTCATCCTTAGCAATGACTTGCCGGTTCTGGTTAAAGCAGCGAGTGATCATGACGTCATTGTTGATGTCTTCCGCCTGGGCATTTCACGTCGCATGAAGATTGTGTTCAAGGGCAAATGCCTGTCGTCGCACGTTAAGGTCGGCCACTTTCGTCATCCTCTCCGGCATTTCAATCCGAAGCCTCTGCAGTGCCGCAACTGCATGAAACTTGGACACGTGAGCAGCGTCTGTGAGCACGAACAGTGTGCCCCCGCTACGCTGAGCCACACGCCGCGGATAAATGTGAAGCAGTCATGAAATGTCCAAGCTGTCACGGATCTCATGAGGCTTCATCAAAGGACTGCCCAAAAATAAGAAAGAAATTGCTATCTTAAAAGAAATGGCAGGAGATCACTCCTCTCATCGAGAAGCCGCCGCTAAAATCAGGAAGCGATGCTCCCGTTGTCGACGTTCTTCAAGGAAAGCTGCGTCGGTGGCGCGTGTGCCACATCCACTGTCACCTCCTTCACTGCCACCCAGGCCACGCACATCAGAAAGGCCTACAAAGGAGAAGCGCACTGAGAAGAATATGGATACCGAAGCCTGGCCTGCGTTGCCAAACGGCAACCACCAGGAGAATCACTGCACGCCGACGGAAGTAGTCCACCCCGAGCATCTCCTGCCAGTGCAGTGACTTAACAGGATCGGCATGTGGTTATGATGGTGCGATCATTAATGAATACGATTCGCATGCTACTGAACAAGCTGCAGACACCGACAGCTCAAAGCGCATTGCAAATACTAGATCCACTGAATCCAGCACTTTCAAGTCTAATATAATCACCATGGCTCACCCAAACCTTTCTTTTCGCACTGAAGTTAGCAGTGCGATGATTTTTCAATGGAATGCCAGAGGCTTGAAGTCCAGCATCTCGGATTTGCGCCAATTTGTCTTGAAGAACCGGTTTTCTATATTTGTTATTTGCGAACCGAACGTATCAACTCCTTACAGATTATCTGGTTAAGAAGTTTTCGCTTCTTCCACACGCGAGGAACGAAGCAACGTTCTCATTTACATCCACATGGACTTAACCTATGCTTCGCATACGGTTCAGCCTCACGACTAGAAACAATACGTATGCCTCTGCGTCAGAAAGAACAAATTATCTTTCACTCTTATTGGTTGTTACATCTCCCCATCAAAGCAGTTTGACTGGGAAAGACTGAAATATATATTAAATTAAACTGAAGGCCCCTGGATCATCACTGAGGACTTCAATGCGCATCACTTGCTTTGGCGAAGCACCAAGATCAACTCAAGGGGAAGGAATGTTGTGTCGCTTGCCTCTGACTGCGACTTCATCATGAACGATGGTAACCCGACGTATCTGCGCGGTCCGGCGTAGTGCATCTGCCTCGACTTGACCTCAGTGTCACGGAGCTTCACGTCACATGTTAAATGGTTTTACGACATCGAGACTCACGGGAGTGATCACATTCCAACCTACTTAAATATTAATGGATTAATGGACTCACTCAGCCTTCCTTTCTCTCACGGTGTCTCGAAGAGCACTGACTGGACTGTGTTTACGTCACTTATGGAAGAAGCGTGTCGGGGAGATTTTGCCGGCAACGCCGACGACACCATCGCAGAAGCATTGAAGGCTGCCAAGTGTTTATTATCACTGTCGTAAAACCGAACAGATTTCGACATTGAAATCGAGAGACTTCGTGCAATTCGACGGCGTGCAGAGCGACGATACAGAGGTACTAAATGAATCTATGATCTCAGAGACGCAGGACGCATTCAGAGAAAAGTTCAACGTCGCATAGACATACTAGAGAGTGAGCGATGGAAGAGATTCTGTGAATCACTGGACCTTCGCAAGCCACTTTCACATTCTGGAGGACAGTTTGCAGTCTTCGTTCATCGTCGCAATAATAGCACCCATTCGCAGCTATGGCCCTCTATCTTGCCCAAACAGCTCGATGTGGCGGAGAAATTCTGTGCGAGAGTAACTGCCGAGCTTGTCAACACCAACGTTGACATAAGTGACCTCCCTGCCGCTCGGGTACCATAAATGGACGTGTCCTTTACCATGAAAGTACTCGAAGCTGCCCTGGCTATTTCTAAACGATCATCCTCTCCAGGCCCTGACGGCGTCACCTATGCTGCCCTGGGACACCTTGGACAAGAGGCAAGAAAAGCGCTTCTGAGCAGTTTCAACAACTCATGGATTAGAGTTACAGTTCCCCGGCAATGAAGGTTACGTCGGCTGGTACCTTTGCTAAAGCCGGGAGAATCTCCGTTGGATTTGGCGGCATGTCGCCCTACCGCCCTGGCCAGCTGCATCGGAAAGGTGATGGAAAGGATGGTCCTTGCACGTCTAGAATGGTATCTCGAGCGTTACAATATCTACCCAGCAAACATGGCAGGCTTTCGTCGGGGTTGTTCCTCAATTGATAGCATCATTGATCTGACAGCATTTGTGCAACAGGAGAAAAGCCGTAAGCGCATATTAGTTGCGCTCTTTCTTGACGTGAAAGGCGCGTATGACAACGTTGCACATGACGCCGTCATCAACTACCTGGAGACTATTGGAATTGGCGGCCACATGCTTCGCTTGTTATCCGACCACATAACTCACCAGTCCTTGGACCCTATAACGTAAAACTATTCCAAAATGTTTCTATTCCAATCTCCTGACGTCAAATTTGCGTAACCACCAACGCAAGCACCGGGCGGTCACCCGCAGGGTTGTCTGAACAGACCAATCAAACGCTCTCCTCGTTCATAGGAGGTCACGTTTGTTTGCTTGAAAAACGAATAACATTGCCTACACTGAGCGGCTTGTCATATCTAATTGGCTGACAAGAGGCGAGGAGAACGCTCAAGTGGAGAGGGATTCGATGGGGCCGAGCCACTGCACTGAAAGTCGATAACCGGATAAAGAGGGTGGTGCCGGCGCCTGCGATTGGTCGGCTTGCCCTTACTTAGCTTGTGGCGGCTGGTCGAAAATCGCGGCGGCATGCAACGGAAGCTTAAGAATGACGCTAAAACTGACCCTCAGCAAAGAAAGGTTGGCAGAATGAGGTGGTAAACGTGCCACGTTACACGGCCACGCAAGAAGCTTTATTATACCCAAATACGCCCATGCTCTACGGCAGGTGCGAGTAGCGAGCGTCTGAGCGATCGGCGGCAGTCATCTTCTATTCCTTTCGGAACGGGGCAGCCTGCGGCTATTCCGAAGAAAATTGAGTTTTGTTCGGCATATTAATGCATCTTTATCGCGTACACGTCACTTTGACGCAGTGAGTTCTTGCGGTTTTGTGACGTCGCGTGACAGGCAGGTGAAGTGGGTGCAGCCCGAGAACTTTTTACCAATAGCCGAGGGCTAATGGCGAAAAGGGGTCGAATCAGAAATAACTGTTTTTCTTTTTTCTGTCAAATCATGCATAAACAGTGTGTACACATCATATCAGATGGGGAGGTATCGCGGTTTTCGTGACGTCGCGTGACAGACAGGTGAAGTGGGGGTGGTCGAAAAAAGTTTTTGACCAATCGTGTAGGGCTGATAACAGAATTGGAATAGAAAAGTTTGGAAGAGTTTTACGTTATAGCGCCCCTTTTTTGTACAAACAGAACATGGCCCCACAACTGACTATTATACTTCTGCGGCGTGCCTCAAAGAGGATTATTGAGTCCCACGTTGTTCAATGTGACACTCATTGGACTAGCTGAAGTTTTACCTAAGACAATCTACCTCTCGATATACACATCTGCCTTTGGACGTCTGCGGTCACTCGCCTTCAGGTTCGCGCGCGATTGTAGCGGGCAGCAACTTTGACATCAGCATACCTTCAACACAAGGCTTGCCTGTATCGACCGAGAAATGTGCATTTATTGCATTCACACGTAAACCTATGCCACCGTGTCCAGTCTCCATTAATGTACGCACTATCACCTATGGAAAGAACCATCGATTCTTGGGTGTGATAACCGATAGAAATCTTTCCTGGAGCCCTCACTGCACGTACCTGAAGAAAAAACTGTTGTCGATTGCACAGGTACTGAGATTCATGTGCGGGAAAACATGGGACACATCTGTATGCTCCATGCTTCAGTTGTATACAGAGCTCTATTCTTAGGCTATCTACGCTACAGCCGTCCAGTGTTGTCCAGTACGTGCAAGTGAAATATTCGCTCATTGGAGAGCTTACAGGGCCAAGCATTGGGCAAGTGTTTAGGACTTACTCGCTGTGCATCAACAGCTGCAACAATCGTGTTCGCCAAAAATCATCCCATCCAAACATATATATACGTTGCTGTGGATTGTCTCAGGAAGCATATCCGTCATCTTTCCCGCGTCCCCGATCATCACTTGTCGTTCTTGCTATGCATAGACATTGTGCAATGTTTTTGAAGTTATAATCACCCATACAGATTGTCTTCCATTGGGATACATACCAGCAGCAAGGCCTTCATTGCCCTTGTGGTGTCACTAACAGCCTCAGGTGCGCCTAGGTATTCCGGGTGTAAAGAAGAAAGCGAATCACCCAAAAATAGTTGTCAAACCGATGACGCTGCTATTATTCAATGAGACATATACGGGGATCGAATACACATCTATACTGATGGTTTGGTCTCACCTTCCAGCTCTTCAGGTACTGTTGTCATTCCGGCTACGAAAACAACAATCAAATTCGAACTGTCCCACATGACAACATCAACAGTGGTAGAGCTTGCTGCTGTGCATGCTGCTGTCAAATATCTCCTGCAAGAGACACATCAGAAATTGGTCATTTTTTCCGACTCTAAGGCAGCACTTCAGAGAGAGAGAGAGAGAGAGAGAGTGAGATGAAGAGGAAAGGCAGGGAGGTTAACCAGATATCAGTTTCTTGTTAGCTACCCTACACTGGGGATGGGAGCAGCCCTTCAGAGCACTTTAGAGTCTGAGTCACAGGACTCATGAACAGCTAACATATGAAATAAGAGAAGATCACCATCAAGCTATCGCTAAAGGGCATGAAATTATATTCCAGTAGCTACCTGGACATACCGGCATTGCTGGTAATGACCTCGCCGACGAAGCCGCCCTATTTGCCCATCTGGACGCCCGACCAGTTCCAATCTCCTTATCCAGAACCGACGCTGCAAGAAAGCTTCATATTGTAGCTAAGGCTATGACACACAAATACTCCCAACCTCCCAAAGTGTCATCTTCATAGACTGGATCCATCCTTAAAGCTACAAGTGCCATCAAAATTTTCCCGCTCTGAGGCGACAGTATTGTGCCGCCTCTGGCTCGGGGTGGCATTTACGAAGGCCTACTCATTCCGCATTGGAGGGGGGGATACGTCCATGTGCGACTCTTGCAGAACCACAGAAACGATTGAACACGTCCTATGTATCTGTCCCCAATACGACGTCAAGCGCGAAGTTCTCCGGACAGCACTGAACCAGCTGGACTCTAGACCATTTTCCGTAATGAGGATCCTTAGACCCTGGCCGTTCGCGTCGGTAGCACAGAAGGCTACGAAAGCGCTCTTGAAATACCTCAATGCGACTGGTCTTGGGAACCGTGTGTAGACTCGGTGCGAACCTTCAATGGTGCGCGAAACTGTGCTCTCTCTCTCTCTTCATCCCCACGCCCCCTTCCCCCAGTGCAGGGTAGTAAACCGGACGTGCGTCTGGTTAACCTCCCTGCCTTTCCTGTCTTCTATTTCTCTCTCTCTCTTTCTCTTCCAGATAGCGCTTGCCTCCGCCGCATTCTGAAATTTAGCATTAAAAAACTCAGGTGTTACGGTATTCAATGAAAACGGCGAACACGCAGCCACAATACAAGGGCCAGGAAATACCTCGTGTAAAAGAATATAAATACCGTGGCATATGGATAAACGAAGGCAATAGATATATCGAAACACAGGAAAAAACAATAACAGTAAAGGAGAAGAGAAATGCGGTCGTAATGAAACACAGAGCGCTAGGGGAATACAATAGGTACGAGGTGCTCCGAGGTATGTGGAAAGGTCTCTCTTCTCTCCATCTGTACATAGTCTCTCTTCTCCCCGTCTATACTCTTTCCCTTCCCCACAGTGCAGAGTAGGCAACAGGACGGTTCTTCTGCTTACCCTCCCCACCTTCTATCTCCTATTTTATTTCGCTCTCCTTTTCTTCGTGCTTCTCTTGTTAGTGTTTGTTGATGCTATGCTAAATAGGGTTTTCATAAATTCCTTGTCAGAACTGCTTGCTTACTAAGCCTATGCTTGCTGTTGACTATGCTTAATGCTTCTCAGTGCTATGCTAAAATGGAGGCTATATTATGCTGCGATTTACTTCACTTTCCATTTATTTCGCCTTGCCTTAGTGACTCGGACGCTGCCGCTATCGCGGATATCGGCTATACTCTGCGCTCGTGACGACAAGAAAAGAATGGTAAATGAAATACTCGTTGCAAAAGCCCCTAACTCTAAAAAATTTCTGTGCGTACTAGCGATTGCTGTACAATTCTTTTTCCACTAGCCAAATGGATCTGAGATAGAGATCTCTCTTGGAACCTAAAACGAAATTTTTGAAAAAAAGTGCAACATACTTTTCCACACTTTCATGTTTCACTCGAAGAGACTGAATCCTACAGATATCGAGAATTGCCGAAAAATAAACAAAAGATAGGCAGTTCGCGAACCGCATTTTTTATGCAGTGCAGTATTTCTCCCGCAAAGCATTCAACTAATCTTCGAAAGGTGCCGCCATTTGAACTTATAGAAAGGCCTTCGGCATTATATATAGATCCTTCGAGCTGTTGCTCTCTTCTGTGCCGTCGGGGGTGTTAGGCGTGGAAGTTTCCAATGATGGAATGGCGCGATCTTTCCAGTATCTTGCGCCAAGCGAAGCGTTTTCTAGTGGACCATTTCGATTTCAGACTTCTGGCTGCCCGATGGCTGCCGCAGGCCTCAGCCGGGCGTCCATATTTCCCGCGTGGCTCCGCTCACCGACTCGATCGCTTCCGGTGCGCGTTCGTTTTCCACAGGTCTGGCAGTTTCTGGCTCCCTGGGGGCCTGGAAACCCAACGGGACGATTTTCGTCTGGAAGCGTTCTGGGATCTTTCCGGAAACTGTAGCAGAAGACGAAACGAGAAGAGCTGCGGCCAGCAGTAGTGACACAAGCTTTCCGTCTCGCTTTTTATTTTCGCTTTGCAGGACAGCTGCCGACTCCGTAATAATGGCATAAGGCCACAATTTCTCGAACGCGCAAATAAAATCATGCGCCACGTCTAACCGCTATCAATTCAAACATCTGGCCAAGTGGAGCACACCTTTGGGCGTGATGAGCAAACAGCGCGGCTCCTCCGTACAGCACAAATATCAAAGCTGGTTGGTCACGTGATATCAGCGACGTGCAGGTCGGTCCGCCGAGTGCTGTGCTGACAGCCTTGATCATCAAACGGATCATCTACCCGAAATCTGAACGCGCTAAGAACTCAGCGGGATAATAAGGAAAGCGAAGGGCACTCGGCGTTCTGACAGAAGCGACAATGCCAGGCTGTCGAACCCGAATACGGAAAAGCCCGGAAGGAGGAAAGAATGGCTGATGCGCTGGGCGCCTTAGCGTTTGGTGAAGCACTCATTTTGCGGCTTTTTTATTACTCTTTATTATTATTTTATTTATTACTGTTTTTACACCGCAGTCGATTTCTTCAGTCTGATTCTTTTCCTCCCTGCACACTCACACCGCCTTGCCAGCTGGTATATGTCATTATGGTTGGCCGTGTCAGTCCGCTTACCCTGTCGGCTGCCGCTTTTCATTAAGTTGGTGCGCTTCGCTAACAACTATTCATCCTCTGGGGGGGGGGCGTATTCTGTAAGAGTCCACTTAGTGGACTGTCCATTTCGGACACTGCTCATTGGCTAGGGCCGCTCGTCTTCTCTCTCGTACAGCTGCATCCAATCAGCAACGGCCGAAATCACTAGGTGGACTCTTACAGAATACCACCCCTCCCCCCAGTACTTCACCCTTCCCAAATGCTGCTCACCCAAATGCTTTGGATTCTCTCTCTCTCTCTCTCTGCGTGTGTATGCGTGCGTGCGTGCGTGCGTGTGCGTGTGTGTGTGTGTGTGTGTGTGTGTGTGTGTGTGTGTGTGTGTGTGTGTGTGTGTGTGTGTGTGTGTGTGTGTGTGTGTGTGTGTGTGTGTGTGTGTGTGTGTGTGTGTGTGTGTGTGTGTGTGTGTGTGTGTGTGTGTGTGTGTGTGTGTGTGTGTGTGATGCTCTGAGGGGGAGACCAAACTACCAGCAAATTTTATTCGAACATGTTAACTCCAATATTGCAGCCTTAACCGATGTAATCGATGGATTTGCACTATTCCTTCTCTTTCTTTTGTTAAGTCATTATGCCCTTCTTTCTGTTGCTTTCATCTGTTTTCAAATCCGTATACATAGTGTACCAGCTGTGCGTGTCAGGCGTATGTCTTTTTTCTTTTTTTAATGATTTGTGTGCGTCCCAGTGCTGCCGTGTAACGAATGCAGCTCTGCCTGCTTGATTCATAAATAAATAAATAAACAAATAAATAAACATAGATAGAAAGAGGAAATACAAAAGGACAAATAATAAATTACTAAAAGCAGCAATTGATGCGCGAGGCGATGCCTTACGTCATGCGAAGGAAGATACAGGTGACCAAATTGGCTGCATTCGGCTCATCTGAAAACAGTGCGTAGATCTCTGGCACGATAGCACGGTTACTTGACAAAGCAACACGAATGTTTTGTTGAGCCTATGTATACAAAAATCGGACGCTATAACGTAAACTTGTTCCAAACTTTTCTATTCCAATTCTGCAATAAGCCCTCCGCGATTGGTCAAAAACGTTTTTGGTCCACCCCCATTTCACCTGTCTGTCAGGCGACGTCACGAAAACCGCGATAGCTCCCCATCTGATATGACGTGTATACACTGATTATGCGTGATTTCACCGAACAAAAGAAAATTGTTATTTCTGATTCGACGCCTTTTCGCCATTAGCCCTCGGCTATTGGTCGAATGTTTTCGGGCGGCACCCACTTCACCTACCTGTCACTCAACGTCACAAAACCGCAAAAACTCACCCCGTCAAAGTGACGTGTACGCGTTCAAGATGCATTAATATGCCGAACAAAACTGGATTTCCTTCTTAATCGCCGCAGGCTGCCCCGTTCCTAAAGGAATAAAAGATGGCTGCCGCCGATCACTCAGGCACTGGCTACTCGCACTTGCCGGAGAGCATGGGTTTAGTTGGGTATACTAAAACTTTTTGCGTGGCCGTGTGACGTTTTGAAGCACTTTTGGAACGTTTACGACCTGGGGTTCTGCCAACTTTTCTTTCTTGAGGATCCGTTTTATCGGCATTCTTAAGCTTCCGTTCCATACCCCTGCGATTTTCGGCCAGCCACCGCAAGCTAAGTAAGGGAAAGCGGTGTATCTAAATATGGACAAGACGGAACACTGGCGTGTGTGCTGTTTCAACAGAGCCTCTACAGGCAGGCCGTAAAACAGAAGAAAAACAAAGGAAAGAGAAATGAATAATCGAATAATCACGAGCGAGTGTTCTCGAGAGTTGCGCTTGGTATCTCTGTCAATGCATCGCGCTTTGGGCAATATATCTTACGATTTCATCACTACGTGCAGCTACAGGTTTGATGGAACGTTTCTCTATTGAGTTCTGAAACTGTCACCACATTTGCACTGGTCGCTGTGATTGCGAAATTTCTTGTTTGCGGCAGGACGCTCGCTGGCACCTGCGGGCTTTTCAGAGCGCACTCGGGGCGAAATGCGTTTCGTTCGTGAATCACCGAGTACCGATGCACCGCATGTTCGTTTAGATTCAGCTTTGCTCGGGCAGCCATGAAAGTCGACAGCAGCACGTCTTTCATAACAAAGCCGGTTTTCCAATACAGACTGGCGCATCTCACGTTAAGAAAGACATTATTAGGAAGCAAAGCATGGCATTCTTTTTTGTCGCGTATTCCTCGTGAGGCTACACCGGCGTTCTAGGCTGAGCTGTACTCGTAGCGACGAAGTTGCCGAAATATTGCTTCTTCATTGTGGCGTTCAGTAAACACGTCTTCTGTACAGCCGAAGAGCTGCTACTATATTAAATGTCAAACTCGGATATATCCAACGGGATGCGAACATGGACAGCGCGCCCTTTGTCCCACGATGATAGGGTGTCAGGAGGAATCGATAGTAGTGACTCGCCTTAGTATGCCTCGGAAACCACCATTGCGGAATTTCAGTGATCGATCTAACGCAACCTTTCGTCCTTCACTCGAGGGAATGGCCGTTTCGGCGATCACGCCAAGAGCGGCTCAGCTAATTTCACCCGTGGCTCCCTCTTGCGGCAGACCGATTGGCGTTACGCACGTCGAAGAACAACTAATTCGGCCGTACATCGGCGCCTGCCCCGCACTCAGTTGCGGTCTCCAAAATATGGTGTTCCATTTCCTTCGTCGATTAGGACACTTCAATGTGAGCTTGCGCCGGCGAGTTTCGCAATGCCTGTTTCGGAGTTTAGGCACACATTGGCGCGGCTCCTTGCGTGGCGAAAGAAGCTTGTTTATGCATCAACGACCACCCTTTGCAAACAGTTTCAGTAATGTTGACTATACTTGATGGAAACAAGAAAAAGCTTGTATAAGCGCAAAAACGTTCGCGGCGCGGCTTTTATATTATTCGTAGTTCAAGCTGAACAACAAAAAAACAATTTTAAGGAAACGCACGGTCAGAATGAATATACACAAGCGCTAACTTCAGACAAGGGCTTTACAACACGGGGTGTAAGTACGCGCATAAATTATTCTTGTCAGCGTCTCCTCTATGTGTAGTTGCGAGATATCTGCGACCTATATATGCATAAAGCCTACAGGCAATAATGTCACGGAAGTGATAAGAGAAACTAAACATTTCTTATTTATCCACGCAATGCCCAACGTAAAATTTCTTACTACGCTGAGTTTGCTACCTCCAAATTCTTATTCAAGAGCTGGGAACTATAGCGCATACGTTATAGTATAGCTATTCGTAGGCTGCAGCGAGTTTATAGTTAGGGATAGTTCAACAAACCAATTTCTAATAAATAAATGCTATACCAATTAGGCTTTTCCTTAAATAACATTTCATTGTTCTTTATAGAAATGTGCTCTCCCTTGCCAGAAATAAAGGAATAATAGAACAAGTTGTTCCATTTTTTTTCCTTTCTTTATATAGACTAGGGTTTGGGCCTTGCAGAGTTAACTGTGGAATTATTTATGCGTAGTGTTAAAATATAATATTCTTGCTAATGAAAAGGGAACTGACAATAGAGGAAAAAGCACCCTGCCGCGTGCGAAAGCCGAACCTCGGCGACTGCGGTGCTCTGCGAATTGAATTACACGGCAAAGGCTGTGCCTCCATCCGGTTTATTGGATACTAGCACACATGTTTTTTTTTTCTTTAATAACTTATATCTTTGGAGTGTTATCCAAAGCCAATCATGAACATGGCGGGGGATGTGGAACATCCAATAAACCGCAGACGTTGCATCAGGGGCAAGTTATCATTTCCTCCACTTTCATTTATATTTTGCTTCTAATAAATCAGGGCGAAATGGAAAAACGCTTATGTAATTATATTTAGGTGCACGTTAAACAACCGCAGATGGTCGAAATTATACCGGAGCTGCGTACCACAGCGGCTTTCATAGAACGTCAGTAGCTTTGGTGCGTTATGAACACCACTAATTGAATTGATTCTCTGCCCCCCCCCCCCTACACTTTCTTTGGCACCGCTGCCAGTATATAGGCAATCCCTATGTATAGTCTTATACTTAGGAGGGTAACTGATTGAAACGGCGGACGTTTCCATGTTTTGCCTAAGTACGAGGTCAGCGCAGGCCTGAGAGGGTTTGTGACTGTTTTTGTGTGCTGTTGAGCAACATACAATTGGTAGTATTCAAAATGTGAAGCGCCATCTATCGACTTGCAGCAAAGTGTTATTCGCCATCTTGCCGAAGTCACGGCAGAACGAAACGGCTAGGTCGACGGCATAGCTACGCGCATACTTACATACTCATTCCTTACGAACCCCTGAAGTACGAAAACAGTGCGAGAATTAAACAGTGCACTGAAGTCGAGCTAGAGAGAACACGCGCAATTTCCAATCGTCGCGACAACTTACTTGCAGCGGCGAACGGCAGAAAACAGAGCGCGTAAAAGAATCAACTCCTGGCCATCCCCTTGCCGATCACGTTTGTCCCCTGTTTTCACAGCGCATGCAGGTAGGACTTGACTCGCAGAATCTCTGTTCGCGAGCACGAAGCGAGAACCCAACGCGAACGCAGCAACCACAGTGCTCACTATTTGGTTGCATGCATGGGGCGTTATCGACTTCGACGAACAGCAGTATTAGCGCAACTTCGATTTTTCACATAAGACGCGTTTCCTTGCGGGCACAAAGGATCTTGGCGATTGTACTCTAATCCACGGTTATTTTAGAGGCTTCAGTAAAAAAATTCGAGAGCGCATGAGCAATTGTTTAGGGTACTTAGATCAGTTTTGAAGAGCAGCTCGCCGCAAAAAGAGGCGCGGCGAAGGATTCCCATTCAAAGCAGCACGCGTATTGCGAATGCCGTCCGGACGGATATCTAAGGGTGGAAAAACCAGCGGGCTTGGCTTCGTTGATCCGGGAGGGCACAGTGAAGTTCCCTTTTCATTAATTGCTGGAATATGAAGGCGACTTTCGCATTTTAGGATCCGGAATAGGCACACAGTGGCGATAGCCGACGCGCACTAGTCCGCACAACTTACATGGCACTTAGCAACTGCGCCTCGGGGAAGATGGCGGACACGGCCAATGTCGTCAGATCACTATGCATTTTCAATATGGCTCGTTGCTAATTTAGCATCATCTAAAGGGAAGTCCTCATCAGTATTATTGCGTTACTAAAATAAAAACGCCCTTAGACATTTATAAGTCATGAGCTACGAGAGTATACCCTTCGCACGCTATCTGATAATTTAAGAGGAATCTTTAGCTCGGGCCCAACACCGACGCGGTCTATTCAAATACATGTAAAATGCAAAAACGTTTTTCCGATATAACCCCCCGACCAATATTAATGAAATTCGTTGCATTTGAAAGAGAAAGTTAAATTCTAGTGACTGTTGGAAGCGAAATTTCGATTTAGAGCCTGAATTTTGTTTAAAACGTTTTCAAAAATTTGAAATTTGAAATAACTAGAAGCACGAAGTTTACAAATTAATAACTATGCATCAAGAACAGATATCGCGGTTCTGTAAACGGCATCCATTAGATCATTGAAAGCGGACAAATTTGATGTGTCATTTTATATCTTACGCTAATTTGTTACGCTGTGTACAAGGGTTCTGCAAAAGCTGCATTTCTATATTACTAAATTTTTTAGATTAACATGCAACATATCAATTTTGTCTGATTTAGATGTACTATTAGATTAAATTCACATATTTGCGATATCATTTTTCACTGCTGAGTTACGGAGTTGTAAACTTCATAGTTTAGTTTTCTGTAAATTAGCTATTTTTGCCAATATTTAATCAAAAATTGACAACATTATTAAAAAATTCGAAACCAACAGTCACTAGATTTTAAGTTTTTCTTTTAAATGCAACAAACCACGTCAAATTTGGTGCGGTGGTTGACGAGAAAAACGAATTCTTTTTTTACATGCATTTATATAGAGGCACCCGAGTTAAAGTTTCCTTAAGGGTGCAGTACGGATGTTTTCTTCATGCTTATGCCTAATGACAAAAAAAGCTGTAATGAAAACAAGGGTGGGTCAAAGGTGTCTTTTACGACAATGTACCCTAACTAGGACACTTCTCACTATATCATTATACACTGAAAACGCAATCTTTATAGCTCTATTATCATTCACTTTGGCACAAAGGGCTGTTTATTACATTGAGGAAATGAAGGCCATTGCCTTATTGAATTTCGCGTGGGAACTTGAGCGCCGCAACATCACTGTGAGGCAATGTACTTCGAAGTGCGCGTATATATATATATATATATATATATATATATATATATATATATAGAGAGAGAGAGAGAGAGAGAGAAAGGCGGAAGAAGTGAAGATTTGTGCGATTGTCGCTTGAAGAGCTGAACAGAAAATTGAGCGGTGTCTGCAAAACAGAGTTTTTGACAGTGATCGTCAACGACGAGTGTGTTATGTTTCTTCGTGTCAAGACTAGCCCTTCTCCTTATGGGAAGTTTTCGAACACAGTGCAGCCGGATCTTTCTCTTAGGGTCCCAGCTTGCTTAGTGAAGCTTCCGTCTGCAACGGCAGTGCTATACAGAAACCGCAACATTCATTCACTATCCATGCTGCTGGAAAACGTCCAGGCCTTGTCCTGTCGTCTTTCTTGTGCCTGTCGTTTTGCGCTAAACAAAGTATTCAAAGATACATCCGACTGTGCTGCTAGGCCCTACGACCGAACCTAGAGTAGCGGCAATTTTGAAGCTAATAAGCTGCCTAGCGGATGAGATTTCAGAAGATTCGGTGGTTAACAGGGAAGGAGCTGCTCTCTATGAGTTTCTAGTCCCCTCGTGTTAACTAAATATTGGCTATATACTGCACAACGCTTGGTTTTTGAAAGCATTCTGCATTCAACCTCCCCAAGCACACACCATTTCACCAGAAGTGCGTTTAAGCTGATAAACAGCCTCCCCCATCCACCCTGCGTCTACTGTGTTTGAAGTACGAAGGAGACCTCTCAGAAGAACAAGATAAGGAACATTTACTTTTCTACATCACAGAATGGTCGAAAAACTAAGTCTCATGATCGACGAAATTTATGTGCAGCCTTATTATTGGTGGAATCTTCGGTGCATTCCCCAGAGCCAGCGACGACCGCCCATGTATTTATGGTTGAATCACTGCTTGCATCGAACAAGCATCTAATTCGTCATCATACCGTGTTGGTCAAGCAGTGCACTGACCGGGACAAGGCGGTGACACACAAGAATGCACGACACTCGCTGCACTCGCAACCACTTGTGTGTCTCCGCCTTGTCCTGGCCAGTGCGCTGCTTCACCAGCGCGGTATGATGGTTAATCACCAACTCGCCCAACTTTCCCCATTACTGATATAATTCATATTTTACCGGTCAGAAAACTGGCAGCTGAAACTTTTCATAGGTAGACCAAGGGTTATTATTTTGAAACTGGAAGAAATGGGACTAAAGGTGATTGGCGTCATCACAGAACAGAACGCACTCATCCGAAAAATGATTCAAAGTTCGCCAAAAATTCTGATTTAAATATTTTCTATCCGCACCAGACTGACAAAAGTCGTGCTCTCTTCTACGTCTTGGACCAAGTACACCTGTTAAAATGCATCCGGAACAACTTGATCAACCAGAAGAACCCAGACACCTGATTCAATTACCCTAAGATGTCACCTTCTGGAGTAATGAGTAATGCCTGATGGTCCATCGCGAATGAGAGTGGCCTTCTTCGAAATAGCGAAGAAACTGCACTTATTTGAAAAATCGTCTCTAGTGAAAGGTGGTTATAAACTAAACGCGAAGGCTATAAATCAAACTTCGATGGAGCGACAAAAAGTGCAATAGGTTTAGGATTTTTTCCAGCCACTTGTCTCTAGTACACTCGAGACACGAGGCGTGGCACTGAATATCAGCCGGTCTACATCAACAGCTACTTTTGTAGATACCATCGTAACCTGTTGGAAAGTTCTCAACGTAAAAACGCCCTTTAAGAGCCGCCGACTGAATGGCACTTTGCAAAATCCAGTCCGTCCCAACGAAGACGAACAGTTGAATTTCTTCAACGTCGTTGTTGATACCTTGACGCATGGAAAAGCATAAACACGACAAGTGGGTGCTTAACGAATTAAACACACTCCGCACTTGGTCACACATGTTATGCCCTCGGGGAACTAACAAGGTGCTGTTTTGGTGAACTGCATTTTAAACGCGTTCTTCTCGGAAAATTCCAGACGGATACACTCGAGGACAGTTTTCAGTTGCTACCAGCAGCTTGCTGGGGCGCAGTACCATGTTTCTGTTCGGTAGTTATTTCAAGGTGAGAAAAAGCTCAAGCTTCAGAAGCTGCTAACACTTCCGTGTTCAGAAGATCCAAGTGACGCTGACGGACTTGTACAAAAGAGTCAAGACAACATGACTTTCAGCGTATCCGTGGTGATCACCGATAACGATATCAACACTGCAAAAGATGTCATTGATGCTGTTGCCTACGTCGCTGGCTACTGTGCGCATGTCGCCTTAAAAAAAAAGCTCTCGTGCGAATGATTGCGCACCACTCTTGCTATGGAAGAAAGAGCCATGGAAGCGGAAGATATGCAAATGGTGAAAAATATTTCCAGAGGTGGCTTGAAGTTTCCACAGCCTTCTACCGTTCACATGGTGCTAATTACACAACTAATTGGTGAAAAACTTACAAGCGGGAAGCTTGCGGAGAACTTCCTTTCCAACTCGGATGAATGGACTGTTGTTAGATCAACGGCAATGTCTATTCTCAGAGATTCCCTGCATGCTATATCTGCTCCAATGGACACACATCCGAAACTGTGGTGCGCTTAATAGTGAACGCAGCGACGAACACACTGCTGAATATATTTTTTGCAAAGCGAAGAATGATGCCCCCCCCCCCCCCCGGTGTAGGATGACGCCCAGAAAAAAAAGTTGCCGCGCGCAAGGCAAAACATTAAAAAAGAAGTGAAGCGTGCGTCTTATGGCGGCAGCTCTATTAAAGAGGAATGTGCTCCTTGTATTTGCGAAATTTTTGGCAAGACATTTTAGCCATTAGCCGTAAAGAGCTTGCTTGACATAATTTTTACATGTGCTCAGGTGACAACAAAGGATAGACGTTACATACGAATGAATATTATAAAACGTCGGATTTTTCAGCATGTACAGGAAAATATGACCAAACAGCGCTCCGCTTTATACAAAGTGAGTCAATGCTTTCTGCGATTCCTGCTATAAAATAACCAAACCACTCATTCTTGGTAAGCGCTCACGCGAAATTTTAGCTTCCGTTAAATTATTTTAATCCGTGCGTCTCCGCAATATGATGAACAGAGGCGACTGTCTGCAGTAGGCAAAGTCGCGAAGCGAGTGGCGCGGGCAAGTACCGTCACGTCACGGTGAGCGTGGACGGACCTTGAGCCAGTTTAGGTGGTGTTGGCTATCGTAGCGGGCTTTCACGGTAATAGTTGCCCTTTCGCAATAGTAGAAGCGTAATTTATTAATACAGCTCGACTTATAGTATTCCCTTTTAGTGTACCTTTAAAGCCATACTAATAATTTTTTTTTCGAAGCTCTAGAATCTCTCTCAGAACGTCTCTGGCGCGCAACAGGATAAAATTTAGCAATCGCAAAGGTTGGAAAACATATCTTAATTTAATAGTAAAGCAGGTCTCGAAACGCCGAACCTGGCGTCATCGTCAATGTTGTGACGTCACGACAGGGAGAGAGAAATTTGCTGACATCTTGTAGCAATACGGTTATAATAGATATGACAATTTTGTTCATCACAAATAAACAATAGTGATTTACGCGCTTTCTCAGGCTGAGCTCGCGTGCTAAGATCGCAGCAATGGAGCGATCCAGTGTATAAGGCCGTCATGATGCATCCACCAACTGACAACCGAAGCCGAACCTTGTCCATAGAAACAATTATACTATGGTAAATTATTTAGAGCACTCTGGAGGTCTGCATTGTTTTTCCTGACGTTTAGAGGGTTAATACGTTCAATTAACCCGACCGCCCCCCCCCCCCTTTATTGAAGAAGGACTTCGAAAAAATCATGTAGGTACTCCTTTCGAGTGTAAAGTAGTTTACATAGCGTCCCATTTCAAAGAAAATCACTGTAAGTTAGCACTTTAGTGTGCGCCTTCTGTCCCTATGGTTCTCTTCTCTTTCCTTCTTTCTTTCTTTCTTTCTTTCTTTCTTTCTTTCTTTCTTTCTTTTTTTATTATTTTGTTCTTCAACATTTCAATATGTCTAACCAACATGGCCGGGACTGAAAGCTTGTAAAGTTGCGAAAAATTTGCCCCTTTGATCGACTAACAGTATGTTATGCCGGGTGCCGAATACCAACCTATTTAGCGGGGAGGCGCCATCAATAGCTCCAAACTGAACTTCGTATTATTATTAACTCTTCCTGAATACTATCGATCATTTTTGTTGCTAAAAGGTGCGCTGCAAGATTTTTGCAGCGAAGTATAAGATGTGCTGAGCGTGAAGAGTTATCGTTTCGAGAAAGTCTTGCCGCCAAAATATTTCAGTGTCATGCCAGCCTAGTTACCCGAACGAAATGTTTTTCTTTGGGCTTTTCTTGCCTTTTCAAAGCGGGTCCGAATTGAGCTTGTTGGTACGGCTTCATGAAGAAAAAAAAGACTGGGCGAAAAATAGGGACAAGCACTGTTTTTCCTTCATGATTCCCTTTTCAGTTCTCCATGCAACCTCGGAGCCGCGATTCTCCGTTCTGAATGCGATGCTCCTCTCACTGACAAGAAGTAAATGCCCCTGTCATTGCGTTTCACCTATAGAGATCTACACCGGCGCCGGAGCCAGGCCTGTCTTTGCAACGGAACCGGTTGCCTTCGAAGTTATAGTATTTATGAGGTGCGTTGACTGTAGTATACATATAGAAATGAACATCTGACTGTGTCTTCCGGTGCAACCAACTTTCCCAAGCTTCGGCTGATTTTCAGTCGATCGAACTGTGACTAACAACCGTAAATGAAAAAAAGAAAAGTGGGGCAGAATAGTCACTCATCTTATGTGCTTGACGGGAATCTGGCATTGGAAATGGGAGTATCTTCACAGAATTTCACTGCTCTGACTGGTGTCCTGCTGCGAATTCATTGCCATACCGTGTCAAGCTGCATCAGGGAAAACCACTCTGATGACTACACTGTCATGACGAGATCTTCGTTCAGGTAGAAACGTCTTCGTCTGCCTAGCACACGGAGAACAACTAGCCTATCAGGCTTTGCATAAGTAAGCCGCTGTAGACACCCTCTTTAGACCTTCATTGATTAGAGAATGCTCGTGTATAGCCTAGTTGAAGCATTGCTCCTTTTGCAAGATGCTTCACTGACAAACTTTAGCTTCTTGATGAATGTCAAGCTCGCGAAACATGCCCGATTAGCGCAACTGGAGGCTCTTCGTTCAATGCGGAGTGCTTCATGGGAAATGGCGATTAAGTGCATCAACGATAATATCATAGCTAGAATCTTGCGGAGCCAAGTGAATTTGAGGTACATAAGGCGCGCGCAACAAGAGCATGACGTTTTTCTAGCCACAAAACAGGAATGTAAGGGCACGTATTTCATAAAAATGCAAATCCGCCCACTAAAAGCAGCATGAGGTTGCAGGAAAACTGGTTCATGAAAAGTTCGAAAATCGCGACAGAAAACAACTGTTCAGTGAAGCACTCTGAGCACCACGGTAAAAATGACAGAATGAAATCCCATTTCTAACTTCTTTTCATGTAATTATTTTCAGGTTTTTATAAACATGTGGAAGATGTTGGCGCTTCTTAGAGACGCTCGTTACACTGCCCCGACGAATGGACAAAATAAATAAATCACTAAATGATATTTAGAACGAGAGCCGCATACAAAAAAATAATTTCATTGAAAAACGTGTTTTTTTTTACTTCTGTTTGCTTCTCCTTCGCAAGGGAACGTCAACGTTTTCTTCACCGCGTTCTTTCATTAGCATACTTAAACTTATTTACATTTCATCTTCGTTCCAAAGGCTGGGGGAGGGCATTTTCCTGTTAGTGCAGCACTGAAATGAAAGCTGAATTGCACTGCATGTGTCGATGATTCTGCAAGTGTACTCACAGGGCATTCAGGGACACCGTCCAGTACGTTTTCTTTCATTCTTTCATTTTGACGGAAGCTACGCGGTCAGCGCTGGCTCACAAATATATATGCAGCCGCAAACTTCTCTGGAACGTTTCGATCGATCTTTCAAGAGACAATGCTCGTCGATGGCACGCATCCTGGGAGCGCTTCCTGCAGACTCCCTTGAACTCTGTCAACGATCACAAGAGATCCGCGCAGCACGGTTTGAGAAAAGCCGGCTTTGGTCAGCTGAAAGCATCATACCAGTGTGGAACAGCTATAGCAGCGGTGGGCCGAAGCGCGCTCTTCGACGGTCGATGTCTTTCGCGCGGCCAATTCATTACGCTGTTGCAGTTCTTGTGGAGCTTAAACAAAAAAGACAGAGATACGTCTTCTTGTGCCATTGTTTGTTTAGACTTCCAGTGATATATTGGACGCAACAACTGTGCCAGGAAGGACCATGCGAAGGAAATCAACACCACCATCTCGGCAATAACGTTGCAAACGGCGTATGCTTGGATGTTCCTTTTAACCTGGTCTCCTGAAATGGCACGAATTCCGCATTTTCACGCATCTGTTTACAGTGACTATACTTTCACAGATTTGCTTTGTGCTAAATGTTTGAAGTAATACACTCACACTGATGCATAATAGAGATGTTACAATGTACGACTTGCTCCCGCGTACGCAGGAAGAGACGTGTTCGCGCGTGACACACATGAAGGTCTTGTTTCCGTGTACGCGAGTGACACGTTCATGATGTCACACTCGTGAGGGACGGGGCCATTTCTGGTTTAATCATCATTGCGGAATTATCATGCAGCGATGAAGCACGTGAATCCACCGGGATTTGTGAACTGTGGGCACCAAATCGCTGCATTTTCTTTTTACATTTGCTTCTAACATTTGCAGAGTATGTGCGTTTTTGCATACCTATAATGGGCTATAGAAGATCAGCAGCCGGTGCCCCCTTCAGGCACCTTCTTCTTTATCGCATCCAATAAACAAAAACCGCGCAAACCTTGTCTGTTTCATGGTCTTCACCCTTTCAAGCGCTTTTTTTTTTGCATAAAATATGCATATCCATGCCACCGGCTCTTATTCACACTTGCAAATAACAGTGATGTAAAGCGTGAGGAACGCTCGTGCGACTCTATACGTCGTTAGCTAATCTCGACCTCGTTATTTGTCGTGTGGTTCGCCATTTCGGAATATCTTTTCTTGCCATAAAAGTTCGTGCTCCATCCATGGAAGCTCTACGCTCGAACTATCTAAATCAAGAACTTTCAAAAATAGCAAGATACCCCATTTCTTTCCGAGTACAAATGCTGGTCGAGCTGCGGGAAGTTTCACCTGCCCTTCTACTTCGAACTCGAGACAGGACTGCAGCTCGCCAGAGCAAAGCTCCCATTTTGCTGCTCTTGGGCTTCAACAACTGCCCTTGAACGCGTAAAATAAGAAAACGCAAGACTTTTCGGTTCGGTGCCACTCCTTGTTTAATTATCATTGCGAAATTATCCCCCTGCGACGAAGCACGGGAAATGCATGAGCCGGCTTTTAAACAACACAAAAATCTATAAAGGCGCTCCAGGACAACAATGGACCCGGGATGTAAACACGTTCCCCGCTTCAAGTGCACCCGCGCGCTTTACTACTGGGAATGGTCGCACCGGATGCACAAACAGCGGCACTCTTACACGTAGCGAAACACAATGCGATACGACGGGGCTCAGCAAGAGAAAAGCTCCCCGTGCAGTCCACGCATATCCCTCGCCGAGAAAAGCCTGCTGATATCTTTGCGCTTCCCTCAAATACACTTTATACACACCACGTGCAGTATAGCCCCACGGGTTCTTCTCGGCGTCCGTGACAAGGTTAGAGAGCAATACTCGTTTCTGTCGGGCGGTTGTGCATCCCATTTCGTCGCTTGAACCATCGCAAAGAAAGACGTTTGCCGCGGTCCAGTGATCTCTAGGAATGAAAATCTCGAGCAAATAAAGACAAATTTAAAACAGGGAGACAGAGCGAGAGAAAGCTAGAAGAAACAGAGGCACAAGAAGTAGCACACATACACGTTCATGTAGACGGGATTTCCGGCACGGATTCCTACGGCTCTAGCATTCGTGCTGCATGCCGCCCGCTCGCCGGCGTTTTCCTCGGGAGAACAAGCTTGTGGAATCCAAACTTGTTTCCGGGGGATAAAATGAAACGAAACGACATTTGCGCATCGTACGCCAATTCAAGTAGCGGTGAAGAAAAGGCCTTGACTAACAAGAAAAAATAGAAAAGAAAAAGAACTAAACCAGCTCGGAAGGTGAAGGCAAAAGTTCGACTTCTACGTTTATGGTAGATCCACCAGAATGTTTGCACAGCGATGAAATACTTTATTCTTGACACCAATCGGCTGTATTCCTAGAACAGTAAATTATAACAATTATTTGCCTATTTTTCGATTCACTTTAGCATGATGACTGTGCCACTTTCAACGTTGAGCAGAGTTCATCTACCCCGACTATATTTTTTTCTAAACTTTTTAAATCCATTTTCTCCAAACCGCCCAATTTCTGGCCGGCCACCCACGGTGCGTATGTACCATTTGTGCAGAGGAACAATAACAAAAACTCGAGGACTAGTCGAGCTGTTCGAGGCATACGCTATTTCAAAGGCCGACAGCATCCCGCGGCCTGGTCTCTCCAAGTTAAATGAGGGAGGGGGGGAGGGAGGTCCTAGTTTTTAAACTAACATTAACCCGCGTCCTCTAGCGAATATTTTTCAGGCTTTAGGCAGACTTTATCCTATTCTTCAACATACGAGACAAACGTTATTGTAGATTGCCGAGTTCATGGGGGCGAGCCCCTAACTGCTGCTGCAATATCAATGTAAGCAGTGATGGAGGAAGGAAAGAAACGCCTATTTCGCTTACGCCGCACACATAATACTGACACGTCGACTAGTTTATCTTTTACGGGTGAGCGCTTTTCACCAGTGGAAGATAAACAAGTCCACGTGTCAATTCCCCCCTCTCAACGAAGGTGACGACGCCTTCCTTGCAATAATAAGTGCGGAAGACCGCTGAAAAGCAACGAGCAGGCCCGGAGCTGAAAAGCCTCGTCAAGTATTTGGAAGGAAACTCCGACGTTGTCCCTGGGGCATGTAAGCGAGGATTGTGGTCGTTCTCGCTACAAAACAACCTACTCGTAAAGAACTTCTCAGCCATCCACGCCAATTACCTTCTTGTTGTTCCCTCAGCGCTGCGTCCGGAAGTACTGCACGCCCTGCATGACGATCCCACCGCTGGGAACCTCGGATGCTCCCGGACGCTATCGAGGATACAGGTAAGGTATTACAGGCCGCGCCTGACCGCCGACGTCACCCGTTACGTCAAGACATGCCGAGACTGTCAGCGACGCAAGACACCACCGACAAGGCCGGAAGAATTACTACAGCCAATCGAGCCTCCTTGCCGACCATTTCAGCAGGTAGGGATGGATTTGGCGGGACCCTTTCCGGCGTCAACATCCGGAAATAAGTGGATCATCGTGGCGACTGACTGCCTAACCCTCTTCGCTGAAACGAAAGCTCTGCCGAAAAGTAGTGCAGTAAAAGTGGCGAAATTCTTCGACGAGAACATTCTGCTGCGACATGGAGCCCCAGAAGTCCTCGTCGCCGACGGAGAAACGGCCTTAACAGCGGAGCTCATCCAAGCCATTCTGCAATACAGCCAGACAAGCCACAGGAGGACAACAGGCTACCACCAACAAACGAATGGTCTTACAAAGAGCCTGAATAAGACCCTCGCCGACATGCAGCAATGTACGTCGACGTCGAACACAAGACCTGGGATGCCGTCCTGCCGCCTCCTTTCTTGCACGGCAGTGCAAGAAACAACACAGATCACGCCGTTCAAGCTAGCTCGTTTACGGAAGGAACCCGACGACGACTCTCGAAGCCATGCTGCCGCATGTCACCGACGAAGAAAATACCCAACGTCAGACAGCTCGCCCGCTTGCAGATCAAGAACCAGCAGAAGACCGACAGCCGACACTACAACCTTCGACGACACTACGTTGAATATCAGCCCGGCGACCGTGTTTGGGTTTGGACCCCGATACGCCGATGAGGACTCTGTGAGAAACTATTGCGCCGCTATTTCGGACCCTACAAGGTCATTCGACGCATTGGCGCACTCGACTATGATGTCATGGCGGAGGGCATTTCGCTATCACAGCGGCGCCGTCTCACGACCTGAAGTAGTCCATGTTGTGCGGCTTAAGCCTCTCTGCCAGCGCAAACGAAATTTGGGTCTTTGCATAGCTGAACTTTGGACTTTCTTTCGACTGTGTTACTTTGGACATCGTTTCATTCTTTTTGTTTGTTTTGTTTAATAAGTGTCCTTTATTGTTTTTAGCTCTCCTGTTTTGTTTGTAGCATCGGGGCGATGCTTTTTGGCAGGAGGGCATTAAGACGTGGACATATTTATCTTTTAAAGGCGAGCGCTTTTCACCGCCTAACAAATGTTATCGCTCAGCGCGGGACGCACCAGCATGTATCGGAAGTTTCTCGAATGTTATCGATGGTTCTGTTGCCACCAAAGCTTGTTAATCTGATTGCATGTGCGACGCGAATTGTGTAGAACT
This sequence comes from Dermacentor variabilis, assembly GCF_050947875.1. Lineage (NCBI taxonomy): Eukaryota > Metazoa > Arthropoda > Arachnida > Ixodida > Ixodidae > Dermacentor > Dermacentor variabilis. The sequence goes on from NC_134568.1 coordinate 282,423,268, forward strand.
TTCTGGAAGGCACACGAGCACCATCAATTACTCTGGAACCTTCGATGACTCGTGTATAAAAGCCGCCGCGTTTGACCGGCAGATCAGATTTCGACGATCGCCAACCGCGTTCGCAACTATTGCTGTACTTTGTGTGTAACTTGCTTTTGTGGGTACAAATTCGCCCAATAAAAAGTTAGGTTTGTCATTCACAGTTTCACCGCTGTATTATTCACCGTCACTACTACGTGACAATACATGCGTCCATCGATATTCACCGAATCCAGGTACTCTGGAACAAAGTTAGGCGGCCTTCGTCAACTCTGGTTAACCTCCCTGCCTTTCTCTCATTTGCATCTCTCTTTCTTTTTAGTGCTTAGGTATATGTTGAACGAGTACCACGCAGTCGACGAAAAACATAGGCATGCTCTGCTTGAGGTCGTGGTGTGGAACCTTTGAAGCAGCTATGAATGCTTGTCTCATGGCTGCCACGCGTTTCTGGCCTTGTGACCGGTAGTAAGGCCGCAGACGTTTTCGACAAAAAAAATGTTTAAATCATAAAGCACCAAAATGAGATATGCTTAAGCCAAACATGAAGTTCCGCATTCTGTGTTTTTTTTTCTTCGTCACTGTATTTCGTTCCCCAAGCTCAGGGTCGTAGGTCAGACGCGCGTGCGGTTCCCTGCATTTGCTTTCTTCGGTCTGTCTATCTGATGATTGTATTTTGTTGTTAAAATATGCTAGTTGAATTTCACAACTCTCCATCTCTTATTTGTCCTTGTCAAAAGTCAGAACTTGAGAAAGGGAGGGTGAGGGAGGCACTGAACCGTCGAGTTTCCTTCGTTGTTATCGCAGGTTATCTCTACAGTCTCATTGATCTTAAGCTTCAAGGTGACTGCGCGCGTTACAGGATCTGTCGTTGGCGCACGTAAAGAGAACCATATATATATATATATATATATATATATATATATATATATATATATATATATATATATATATATATATATATATATATATATATATATATATATATCGTTTGTTGTTTTGAGAGCAGCGTGCTCAATGTACCCTACTAAGCACCCGGCGACAGACGTTGTCATTTTCGGATTGTCTTAGAAACTTTTGACAAAGGCTGCACGAACAGAAATCAAAACCACATTGAGAATGAAATGGCGGGGCACCTAAGCATTCGTGTCCCTCTTATTCCATTACACTAGAGTTCTTCTGCTGCCTTGCGCACAAAACGCGGTCTCTGCTCCGAGCTATCCTAATGTCGACGTCTGGCACCGCAGTACGCCGTCGCTAATGACCCCTTAATCAAGCATCTGTCTTCCTCTTTTTCCAATACAAGTGGTGGCGCATTCCCCGCCCAATTTCTATCTATCTCTCTCTCTCTGTCTGTGTGTGTGTGCGTGTGTGTGCGTGTGCGTGTGTATGTGCGTGTGTATGTGGTCGCACTCGGTCCACAAATGTAAGAGCGAGTGCCCCAACTCAAGGCGGAACCGGTATCCTGGATAACTCGAGTGTAACAAGGTCCCGCGAAGGAGAGAGCAAGACTTGGGATACTTCACGCTTGTATCTTTCGCTCGTTCCGTAAAACCTGGCTCCGAACGCTTGCTGCGCCCGACCATTGCACAACGCACCAGTCACTCTGTGCCTCTTTGAAAATCTTCTGAAAAGAAAGGTAAGAAGTGGGAGGAAACTGCCGAGGAAGAGTAGAAGACGCCGAAGACGGAACAGAAGAGGACTGCTTACTGTTGGATGGGTCATCTCTCTTGTGCTCTTACCTCGGGGTACCTCCCGTGTTTTACTTCCCAGAAACGGCTCACGCGAAAACACGGTGAATCGATTTGCGCCAGTGCGCGCTCGCCATCTTATTGCTTCAAGTTCGACTCCGCGCAACGGCGACGGCGGAGATGCAGCAGGCCAGAGCCTCAGGCCGAGTACCCCCGCGCTATGCGGCCTGCGCTCTATTTGACTTCGGGGTGCTCCCGGGTCGTGAGCTGAAGAAAAACAGCGCACCTCCGCGATTCCTGGTTCTGGTTCTGCTGCGCGGGAGCCAGCCTTCCGTGCTAGCGGTGGCACACCCAGCGCGGTGCACCTTGCTCCGAGCGAGTCCCCGCGCGCTCTCAAGGAGTGCGCTGTATTCAGAGGCTTTGGATTTCACCGCCTGCGGCAAGGCACCGTAACGAGCGCGGGCCAGGGCCCAGAAACAGTGCGCCAGTGCTGAACGCAGCAAAATATGGCCCAGAGCTCGACATAATCATTTGAAAGGCAATAAAAGAGTCCCCCGCACTGCGAGCTGACTCGAGATAAAATGAGCCCGAGCCGCCGCATGTTCAAGTCCAGTTTATGTGTATGTGCCTCTGCGTGGCGCCCGAGTGCGCGTGTGTTTGTGTGCGTGCCCGCGCGCAATATCATATTTCACAACGGGGCACTTTCCAAATTGCGCGAGGTCATGTACAATGTGGGTTCATTGCTTCATTTTGCCTTTGGTTACGGTTCTGTAACTTTTTTAATAAAGACGCAATGATTTGAATTGGTTGCTTTCACAGGAGGATCCCGTGCAAATGTGCATAATGTAGCACAATGCTGAGTGAGACAAGTCTTTCCGAAGTGCACACGCGAAAGCTCGCTGCAAATTTTCCGGCGTGCTTGGTTGAGGCTCGCTGCTTCCTTTCTGCACATGCGCGGCGCCCTTACGGTATATTCTTTCGCAGCAGCGCCAACCTAGAACACACGCTGGTATTTTGTCTGTGGAAATCATGCATATTCTTTTCTTATAGACAGACAGGTTAAGTACATACCTTCAGTTTGAGCTAAGAGTAGGACGTGAAATAACTGCCTAGTTACGATATCCTTTTGATGGCTAGTAACAATCTGTTGGTCAAGTATGCATTCCACAAAAGATTATGTTGAAACCAGATACTTCTAAATGATAGTTTTCTGTTTCGTAATAGGTGAATTACGTGTACTCCTTTAATGTATAACGTGTTCTTTCACAAGAAATGCTCTGCCCAACAAACTCACTCTTCCCCTCGCCCCTTTTCCACTGATTCATATACAAATCCACCCTTGCGATGCTATAGACTGCTAGCAAAAGGGATCCGTGGAGACGTGAAGAACTGATAAAAGGATTACTGAACCGCTGTGAGGTCTGCGCCATTTCAGCGCTGCAAAGCCCAGTAAAACTGCACTTTTTCGTTTTTTTTTTCTTTTTTCGAGCGCAATGCTCCTATTTATTTGGTATGCGTGCCTGGGCCCGCAGTATTCATTCTCATGGGCGCAAATACATTTACCGAGAGTTAGAATTCACCGCTCCACAGTAACTTCTGCTAATCGGCTTCTTTTAGACATAATTAGAAAACATTTTAGAATAGGCGTTAAGGATTGTGTAGATGGATTTGTAATGCAAACAAGTGTATCAAGAGACAACGACACGCGCGGCGTTTCTTAAAGTGTTGTTCGAACTTGAAATTCAAGACTCTTCTATGTTTGCATAAGGTCAAAAAATGACATTGCTCAATCGTAGCGAGTAACCCGAAACACGCCCATACGCCTCGCCACGCACGGCTTGAAACGTTCATGAGCGTTCGGCTTCACCGCACTAAGATAGATATTGCTACAAAGCGGAACCTCACAGCAGCTGAAGTGCTCCCTCATTTGTGTTATACTCGTATAATAAAAGATAGATTTTAATACACAGAAAACAACAGAAATCAAGAGGAGAACGGAATGCGGAGGCACTGTAGAAGTACACGTTTACGGTCATCTGTGAAGGACTGCTCTCTCTCGGTTTTTCCTAATGAGAAAGAACTTCATTCTTTTTTCTTAAGAATATTCAAGCTTCAAGCGGAGCGCAAATATTTTGGTTCCTTTCAACGCAAAACATCGTAAATTTCGCCATAGTTAACGAAGATTAGAAATAGTTATAACATAAACGATATGCCAAGAAGAAAATAAGCCCACTTCCCTCAGCAACTCAGTGTCCCAGCCCCCCCCCCCCCCCAAAAAGAAGAAAGCGGATTAAGAACAGACAATTCCATACATATAAAAAAAAACATAAAAAAAGAACTTTTGATAAGTTTGGCATCCTTATTCTCCGGCTCTGCTCGCGCTAAAAAAAATGAAGAAAGACGTACGAATAGAATTTCACCACATTGGCTAGCAGCCGCTTAAATGAAAACCCTCTTGGCTCTCCCAACTCTGATATGGTGAGCGAGAGAAAGAGGAGCACAAAACTGCCGTAGCAGCGGAACTGTTATTCGCAAATTTCCGTTTCCTGTTGCTTTTCTCGTCCAGCTTTGCCCTTGAGCTTTTCAGAAGCGTTAATTTGGGAGACGGAAGCAAGCAGCCAGGTCGAGAGAAGAAAACAAAAATGGGCGTGAATATTCTGCGGCGCGAATAATTAGCGGAGCGCCATTAATCAGCGTCGAGTGTTCTCGCAAACTCCCGCGCGCGCGCGCGGACCGCGGCGGGTCTTTTGCGGCGGCGGTATTAATCCTCGAGCAGACGATCGGAGGAGACGGGGCTTTCCCTTGGCTCCGCGCGTTACCTAACTGGGGAGGTCGCTCCTATACGCCACGGACCCTCGAAGGCCCCGGCAACAGTTGCCGTTAGTCATTCGCGCAAAAAGCGCCGCCGAGACGGCCGTCACTTGAGCTACGCGGTGGACGCCCCGGACCCCGCGGGCCGACCTACCCTTGATAAATGGTCCGAATGCCAGAAACTGTACACGAGTTTCCGGTGGCAATACGGCGCGTGCCGCATCCATTTGGCCGAGTCATATTTCGCGGCGGCGCGCTCGCCACGCGGTCTCCTTCCCACGTGACGGAGGAGCTCCTGTCTGTCTCCGCACGGTTACCCCGGTGCGCCGATATCTCGGCCCCCGGCGGCGCCGTAGAGGCTGCCCACCTCCCTCCGCTCTTGGAGCGCACTCTTGGAGCTCGCATAACGGTGGTCCTAATAACGAAAACACTCGCGCTTTCGTGTCCCGGAGCGGCGAGTGGGCGAAAAGAGAAGCGGCGTGCGGTTGCAAGAAAAGGAGAGTCTGCGCTCGACCGCCTGTAGCCGCTCTTTGAGATTAACTGGCAACGCAACATGCTGCTCTTTTTCGCCTTTTCAAGTATTTTCCATCTCGCACACAGACAGCCTCAGTCCATTATCTCTTGCGGCATGCTGATGCCGACTCTCAACATTTATCACTTAACATTCTGGCAGCCTTAATCCGTAACTCTTTGCCGCTGAGACTTTTTTGTTTTCTTTCAAGTTCCCTTAGCCTCGCTAATCTGGGCCCATACAGACGAAGCGTTTCATGCGAGCGTTTCGTAAGAGCAGGTTCCAGCCAGTAGCGAGCATATTATTAGCGGAGGCGGCAGACCAGTGGCAAACTGTTCTCGCGAACGAAAAACGCGATGATAAATCGTGCAGGTTTGGTGGCTCCGCTGTCTGCTTCGCTCTTAGCGGAATACGTATCTTCCACTGAGACGTCACGCGGTAAACAACGATGCATAGTCACAAGCGAACGCGGCACGAGCATTTACTTGCTTCCATTTCTGCCTTTCCTCGTATGGTGCACGGGCTCTACGGCATAACCAGGCCGCGAGCGCGAGAAAAGAGAAAAATTTTTGAAAACTCGCACATTTCCTTCCAGGGTTCGCACTCGTGTTAAATGTTATAATTCAATTTAGTTTGTTCGGCTTGTCCGGCGGCTACGGCACAGGCTCATACGCAGCATTTTTCTCCTGTAAGGATAAAGTAAAGCGCCCAGGGCCTGCAGCCGTGGTCCTGTAATTTAAATTTTGAGTCTGAAATATCTCCAAAAACAAACGACCGTCTCTTTCAAGGAAAGTACGCCAGCGGAGAGTCAGGGCGCGTACGTTTTTCGGTGAATCTCTTTCTTACAAAGGATGGCTATTACTATGGCTCTGGATTTTCTAAAAATGCGCCCCGCTATGCTATCTCATCCGCCGTTAAATTGTTACGAAGCTGCCAAAATGATCGGGTCAGCGTTGTCTGGCGCCTTTCTCTACGGGTCCTTCATTACGAGTCGGGCGACAGAGTTGAACCCGGCATAGGCGTTATTTCAGTTTCGAGCTTATTTTTCGTGCAGGTTAACCGTTTTCTATTCGAACTACTTTTGGATCAACGCTGATGGCTGCGCATTTACATCGGATGGAACTCCCTCCTCCTATGCATTACAGTAAAACATTTGCGACACTCACGAAGCTGTTCGAAACGCCACAGTGGTTTGTAACGAACGACGACCAACCAATCGGGATGGCTACATGGCATGCTGGTGATTGCCGCCAGTCAATGACAAACAATTCCTACCACAACGAGCTTTGTGAATTCTGTCCCATGAGTTTAATCTCCGAAGCGCTGGCTCGTTTGTTATTCATTCCCAAGAGGAAGATTAAAAAATTCCAGACTTCCGCGTTAGGCAGAGGTTATAATCAAAGCTACTTGCGGGATTTTTTCTGCGCTAAAACAGAAAAGCCTTGCTTCTCGGACGACAAGTATTAATGTATATATTTGCGCGGGGGAGAGGGGGGAGAGAGAGAAAAGCGACTTTGACGCGGATCTTGTATTTAAGTTGAACTATGACCCGACAAATAGACTAGCAAGTACTACCTATAGGCCCTGATGGACACTACTGACAGGAATCAGGCAGGGGTTTCTAACTAACGCTATCGTTTCACTGAGAAAGAATGGCGTGTTCGCATAGACAACAAACATAGAGAACTCGGGGAACTAGTATTCGAGGAAAAAAGAACTGCTTGGCAAAGTACTCACTTTTGCCTCCGTCTTGTTTTCCATCACTTCGCCGTCCTAACCATTACACTTTGCTAGCACCCCTTACTTTTTATTCTCCCGACACAATCTACATTTCTGGAACTGTGTGCTTCAATACAATGTCATGTCTTATAATATTTCTTGCCATTATCAGTGAATTTGCTTGCAAGCTGCAGGACGCATAGAGGCCTCGCAGCATTCAAGTTTTCTTGACGAGAAAACATCATTGAGTGCTCATTTATTGCTGGCAAACTGCACATGGATCGATACGAAGCACTGTAGGGTTACGGTGGGCATTGTGTATAATACGCAGGCAAAATTATAAAGATTCTGCGCAAATATGGGAGTCACAAGAAGTTCAAAGTTTAACAGTGATCATCCGAGGTGTTTGAAAAACTCTTCTATAAGAAAATCCTTAAAGAATACACCGGGTAGTTAGCAAAATTTTGTCACGGGGTAGCTCTGCTAGAAGGGGCCGCATAGCTTCGATAGACTTTAGCAGTCCCGTGGGCTTTGTAGACGGTCTCTTGCGGCGTTGACAGTCAGGGCATGTCTTGACGTAATGGGTGACGTCAGCTGTCAGGCACGTCCAGCATAATTTCTCCCTCATAATCGCCAGTGTACGCGATAATCTGAGGTGCCATACCGTTGGATCATTATGGAGGGCGCGCAGTACCTCTTGCCATCTAGTACTTAAGTAATGAGGCTGTACTGAGGTAAGAAGGTGGTTGGCGCAGACCTATGAGAAGTTCTGAGACAGCTAGTATAGCCCTCCGGAGCACGTACCTCTAACCAAACACCTCCTCCTGATGTCAAAGGCACCTCACCAGAAAAAAAAAACGAGTAAAGGATATAACATAACTCTTTATTGTACCAAGTTGTGCCCAGATATCAAGACTAAAGTAAGAACGATGGCGTCGCGCACAATAGATGATCGTCTAATCGAATCGGCGTGCAGCCCTCGAGTACGTCGACGATTTATAAGCATCCGTCATGGTACACTCCGGTGGAGTCGGTGGTACTCACGTCGGTTACAAACTGTACTACAGCGTTCTCGACATGCGCACAGTCGCATTATGGTCGGCCCATCTTGCTATCGAACCGCCAACAATGGGCACAAAATTTCCGATAGAAAAACCGTGCCTTGCACAAGAGCGAGAACATGATAACAGCGATAGCTAAGTAAAAGCCGATCACCGGCCGGCAAAAAGTACAAGACAACTCAGACGCGGCAATATACTGGGAGAGTTAAAAAGAACTGGGGAAATTTGGGGAGGCACAAGAAATTATAAATGTCTCATAATTCGAACACGGCCCAAATATCAAGAAGGAGCTAAGCCAATAGTCACGCAAAAATTGAATATTCTATGGGCACTTAAGTTTGCAAAGATACGGTGGACATGCCAAGGCATCTTCGACGAAGTTCATGGAGATTTTAAGTAAAATGAGAAATCAAGGAAATGCTGCGGGGCATAGAAACACATTGCACAAATAAAAATGCGAAAATAATTTTGAAATTGTTCTTTCAAGCAGCGGAGTAAAGATTGCGAGATATAAGTAGGCAGATATATATATATATATATATATATATATATATATATATGAGTCCCTCTACGAATTGATGAGTGCAGTAAAAGCTTCTTCGTGATATCTCAAATATTTAATCAAACCCTTTCGTTATTCGGAGCAAGCTGCACTGAGCGGCATATATATGGAGGAGGAGAGATTACATTGTCATGTCGTGTCGCGGGAACTAAATAGTTTCCAAAGGGCGCGATGATAACGACGCAAATGCGACAGCTTCACTGATCTTTGATCCCTGGTTACGCAAAGTAGCATAGCCTAAGAGGACTCCAAACTGCTGTTCGCTATAGTAAACGCAAGGGAAGCGAAAGCTCACTGGAGCGTCAAGCTCTCATGCTTTCTTTTATTTCATTTGGCTATGCCCGCAGTTCGACACAGAACAGAAAGCGATATGGTCGACAGCCTGCAAAGGTATGGTCTTTCGCACGGGACCTTTGAAGCCGTTGTTTTCCCTGGAGGGCCCGCGGCAATCAGGAAGAGAGTGCAACGACTACTGATTACCTTCATGCAAGACACGGTGCTCTTCGAGATCTGGTGACACGCCCCTGATCTCAACTCACAGGAGGCTCAGGCGGAACAATTTCCGGCTATGTATGGAGGCTAACCCTGCCTGCTGCAACATGGCTACTAACACCACCTTATGCTTTCTTTTTCAGCGAAACTTTCTTCGCTTGCCCCACACGTTCTTGCGTCGGTCGGCTGGTGTGTATTTTGCATGATTGGACACAGTAGCTTATATTGCACGGAATTCACCTGCAGAAAAAGGAAAGTGAGCGCACCTCTGTTCGGCGTAATCAAACAGTAAACCGCGACATACAGCGTATATATATATATATATATATATATATATATATATATATATATATATATATATATATATATATATGTGTGTGTGTGTGTGTGTGTGTGTGTGTGTGTGTGTGTGTGTGTGTGTGTGTGTGTGTGTGTGTGTGTGTGTGTGTGTGTGTGTGTGTAAACGCGAAGAGAGGGGGTTGACCGAGGGGCCCGATTTTTATTAGTCATATTATAGGAAGCCAACAAACACTGACACAAAGGACAACATAGGAGAAATTACATGTGCTTATTAAATGAAATGAAGAAACGATAAATTAATGGAAATCAAAGTGGATGAAAAAACAACTTGTCGCAGGTGGGAACCGAACCCACCGCATTTCGCGTGCGATGCTCTACCAATTAAGCTAACGCGGAGCTGTTGCCCCATCCACTTTCTTGGGTATTTATGTGTCCTAGTAGAACCCTGGGAGTGTTAGCCAGCGCCACCACTCATATATATATATATATATATATATATATATATATATATATTTATATATATATATATATATATATATATATATATAGTACATGTACATATACTGTCGCTCCATGGGTATCATGGGCACAGATTTCTCATTGGAAGGGCGTATGATATTCAACGGGTTCTTTCGTTCTCTTAATTTTTTTTGTTTAGGCTACCTATTCTTAGCCCATTGAGACGCAAGGCACAAGCCCGCTCTCTCATTGACTTTACGCACAAAAACCTGCAAAGACCGCCTGATGCTGTTCACACTATCGCATGGTTCCCGGCGCACATGGGATCCAATGTACATTCCAACAAACCCAACCCGAATGAGCTAGTTCATGACCAGGCGCGAGATCTAACATTCCGCAATGGTCCTGATACGCTAAGCAGTCGGGATTGTGAGCATAACTCTGATCCTCTACTCTCTTTTAATGAAATAGTTAAACACTATCAGCTTGGGCGCAGGCAATTCCCGCTGCCACACTCACAGATAACTAAACGTCAATCTTCCACATTGAGAATGTTACAAACGGGATCTTTCCCTTCGAGAGGAAAGTTTAGCCGCTTTGCTCCGGACATCGACCCACACTGCCCCGAGTGCAATGAAGAGTATTGCTCGTTAGCACACATGCTCTGGCAATCCTCTGTGTTACAAAACGCATCTTTTAATAAACAAGAGGACTGGGAAGAGGCCCTTAAAAGCAGCGATCCCCAGGACCAACTAAGGGCTGTCCAAAGGGCCCGCGAACGGGCGGAGGACCATGGTCTTCCGGCCCCAACATGGGAGCGGCCCGCAACTACGACTTACTAGTTTTAATAAAGTTTGTTGACTGACTGACTGATTGAGTATGTGCCCATTCTTGGACAATCTCTTAAGTCCACGCTTGAGCCCCACGCTTTTCAACCTTGTACTCATTGGTCTCGTGAAACGACTTAAAATAGTTCAAATAGCAATGCGTGCCGACGACATCTGCGTCTGGGCATCTGGTGTGACACGGCCGCAACTACGCGCCAGGCTTCAAAAAGCTGCGACGTCAACATCGGCGTACTTAAATGAACAAGGCCTCAAGATCTCGCCAGAAAAATGCGCATTGGTCGCGTTTAGCCGAAAGCCAATGAGATCATACGATGTCTCTATCGACGGTTAAAGCATACCTTATGACAGGACGCACCGATTCTTAGGCGTAATCATTGATCGTGACCTCTGCTGGAGTCCTCATGTGGCCTACCTAAAGAAGCGCCTGACGGATATTTCTAATGTGTTTTAGTTTCTTGGAGGAAAAGTCTGAGGCACTCAGTACATGCAATGATGCAACATTACAGGACGATCTTTCTTGGGTATTTTGCGATGCCGCTTGCCTGTGCTGACCAGCACCTGCAGAAGTAATATCCGTACACTCGACAGCGTCCAGGCCCAGGCGCTTAGAGTGTGCCTTGGATTGCGGAGGTGCTCGTCAACGGCTGAAACAATTGTCATTGCACATGATTTCCCAGCCAAGACCCATATAGTCATGGAAGCGCTCAGAGCACACGTCACATACCTTGCTTGAGCCCCTGCCCATCATGTAGCCTCACTGCAAGAGGATCGACCACGTGCTTCCTTTTGTGAAACAGCCCTGCCCTATCGTGCATACCTTCCATCAGGTCATACAGCTCCAGCGAAAGTTCCGTTTCCGCCATGGTGCTTGGCTCAAGCAAAGGTTCGACTAATGGTACCAGGAATACGAACAAAAGCCCAACTCTCGTCTCCAGCACTCAAGCAGCTTTCACGGCTTTTGCTGTACGAGACGTACAACGAGCATCATCATCTATATACTGACGCTTCAACCACGGTGAATGGGTCTGCAGGATCGGTGGTCTTTCCTGCAAAACCCTCCACCATAAAGATTCGACTATCTCACCAGACTACATCGACTGCCGCGGAGCTTGCTGCTATTCGTTGTGCACTTCGTGTAATTTGTGAAGAACTACCCAAGAAATGGAGCGTGTTCAGTGACTCCAAGGCTGCTCTTCATTGTTTGGTTTCTGCCTTACACTGAGGACCCCACGAACAACTAGTTCTAGAAATCAGACTGCTGCTACACCACCTCGTCGAGCAAGGGCACGACATCACGTTACAGTGGATTCCAAGTCACTGTGGCATAATGGGCAATGAACACGCCGACGCAGCAGCACGATCTGCACATGAGGAGGGCTTGTAAGACTCCATTCCATTCTCAAGAACAGACACTGCAATGAAAATTCGTGTTCTTGCTAATGAAGTCATCAAAACTTTATGGAATACAGCAAGCTTGAAACATACACGTCTACACCAACTGGACCCATCCCTTCGACTTCGAACCCCATCTGAACTCGCTCGGCTCGAAACAGCAGTACTTTGCAAACTGTGGCTTGGTTTCACCTACATAAGATCTTTCGCCTTCCGAGTCGGTATGGACGACAGCGCGGCTTGCAGTCACTGTGGCGGTGAGGAGACTATAGAACACGTACTTTGCCACTGTCCTCAATACAGCGCGCACCGGCTGTCACTAGCCACCGCGTTGGCACACCTTGCCGACAGGCCACTTTCAGAACAGTCAGTTTTGGAATGCCGACATGAACTGTCGTCGCAGCGAAAGTAGGTCAAGGCTTTGTTGACCTTTTTACGTGACAGTGGCCTATTAGAAAGACTATAATGTCCCCATTCCGTCCCTTTTCATATTTTTTTCTCACGCTTTTATTTTTGTCACGCTCTTCTTTCCGTTTTCACTTCCCCTTTCCTTTCCCTAGTGCAGGGTAGCAAACCGGAGGTTTTAACTCTGGTTAACCTCCCCACCTTTCTCTCATTTGCATCTCTTTCTTTCCCCCTGGATGGGTATGTGCCATTATGACAAGGCAAATGGAATCCTCAAAGACCATTTAGATATGTGTCGTACTGCTTTGCGTATAGGCGCTTTTCACCGACTAATTTGGTCAGTAGAAATGAGGCGGCGCTCCGCTGCGCCAAGCCATTTCTTACCTCAAGACCCGTCGCGTCCCTCAGTGGCGGTTTTCGGTGGTCGCTTTCCGATAGGGGTGGAATGCGAAAACCATCCCATACTTTAGGTGCACCTTAAAGAACACTAGCAGGGCGAAATGATTCCGAAGACCCCCACCTCGGCGTCTCTCGTAGCCTGCGAGTTGTATTGGGACATTAAATTCCATAACTTGGTTGATGGAGTTTCCTGCTAATGATTCCATATGACTCCATATGTCATATGCGTAAATGGACGAGCAATTCCTTACGAAACAAAGCACCGTTTTCTTGGAGTCATTATAGATCGTGATTTGTCTTGGACGCCACATATTTGATATATGAAAAAGAGGTTGACTGCAATAGCCCATGTATTCAAATTTGTCGCCTGAAAGTCTTGGATCGCATCTGTGTAATCCATGCTGCAGCTGTGCCATGCATTATTTATGGGCTGCCTAAGATACATCCTGCCCGTGCTGGGAAGCGCCAATAAAACTAACCTTCGCACACACCAGAGTCTACAAGCCCAAGTTCTACGGACGTGCTTCGGCCTGCCTAAGTGTGCATCCACAGCAGCCACAATCGCCATAGCGCGTGACCACCGTATAACAACATACAATGCAGTCGACGCTTTAAGAGCGCACATTCGACATGTCGCAATGGCACCACTTCCCCATATTGCTTGCCTGCCAACAACTAGGCTGCATACGAGTTTCAGCCATCTCATGACTACTCACAGAGCATCGCTACCATCGAATTACGTCCAAGCAGCATGGTCTTCGCTGCCACTGTGGTCTCTGAATTCACCTTACCATTCCAGGCATCAAGAAGGTACAAATGCCATCATCAGCATTGAAGCAGGTAGAATTATTGCTATTACATGAGTTACACAGTGACCGCTTACATGTTTACACCGATGAGTCAGTCATGCACTTCCGTTCAGAAGCTGCAGTATTTGTCCCAGCACAATCTACAGTGATAAAATTCAGAACACTGCACTTGACATCAACGAGAGCTGTGAAACTTGCAGCTATGCGCGCAACAATTCAATTGATCGATCAGAAAACGCCCCAGAAATGGTCCATCTTCTGTAATTCTAAGGCCGCCCTCCAGAGTTTGCTCTCTGCATTACGCCGTGGACCCCACAAGAGACTTGTCCCACGATGATAAGTTTCCCACACGGGAAATTTATCATCGGGCAGTTGAGACAGGACATGACATCGTATTTCAATGGTTGCCAAGTTATTGTGGTGTCCTTGGAAACGAGCAAGCAGACACAGCCGCTCGATCTTCAGATAACAGTGTCAATTGCGTTGCTATCCCGCTGTCAAGAACAGACGCAGCGGGTAAGCTCCGTGCGCTGGCTAACGAGCTTACCTTGGCCCACTGGAACTCGGCAGACTTTAAAAGCCAGCGCCTTTGTTCCCTGGATCCTGATCTGAAGCTCCGCCTTCTACATGGTTTACAACGACGGGAGGTAACTCATCTGCCGCCTATGGCTTGGAGTAGATTTTACCAATGCGTACTCTTACTTCATCGGATTGGCCACAAGTCCAGATTGTGAAGCTTGCGAGTGCAAAGAGACGATAGCGCATCTTCTGTGTGATTTTCATCGTTTCAGTGCACAAAGAGAAGTCCTTAGCACCGCGCTCGCCAGGATTGACAACCGTCCCCTTACGGAAGGCAGAATTCTTGGACCCTGGTCTCAGCCGACGTCAGCACGAACTGCTTTAACAGCGCTAGCGTGCTTTTTGAAGGAAACGGCACTCTACAGAATGTGCAAACTGATGCTTTGCTTTTTTTATTTTCTAATCTTCTCTTGTTTTCTTATTTTTTCTGCCCATTACCCCATCCCCCTGTGCAGAGTAGCCAACCGGCATTTAATCTGGTTAACCTCTCTGCCTTTCACCTCTTGTTTTTTTTTCCCTTCCTTTCCTAGCTCAAACAAATGTGGGGTATGCAGTCATTTGCGCACTGACTCTGTGATACTACTACACGGCCACTATTCAATAGGTTTGTGTCTTCGGCGAAAGCTCTATAATTGAGAGCTGGATTCCAGTTGGAATATGCGCTTAATCATATATAACCAAACGTAAATGAAACACGGCTGTTGAACCTGTGAAGTTAGTGTCGTGCAATAAAGTATAGCGCGGAGAACACTTGCAGGTAACAAAGATTTGTTCGGACCCTTAGTACAGGGCCAAATAGAGTCAACAGATGTATATGTGCAAAACGTAACCTGGTGGTGGTGGTGATGGTGGTGATCTGTAGCAACAAGCGGATTTAGCCTGGCGATCAAGGCCAAAAATTGCGCCACCCGAGCGTCTTTTATATTATCACTGCGGTGTTTCACCACAAGTCCATGAGGCCAGTCTCCCTTAAGAATGCAATAAGGAAATGTGAAGTTTCTTTGCGCGCTATAACTGATCCTTCGAGGAACACGAGGTGCTGCAGGCACGCATGCAGCAGGTCCTTTTCTTGCAGATTTTCAATGAGAGCGTCCCTTTCATTTTGGAATTTCGGGCATGATCACAGAAATTGTTCGATTTCTCCTGTCTCGTCGCATGCCGTACAGTTCGGAGAATTGATACGCCCCGTCTTATATAACCATGCTGTTGTACTAGCGGATTCCGCCCTTATTCGATATAGAAGTGAGGCTTCCTCTCGATGAAATCTCTTGGTTACGCAGGGCATGTGTAGTGGAACCCAAAGGGACTCGAAGTGATTTCGAGTATCAGATTTTTTACCTTGATTACTCTTTGGGGCATTGACTTAGGAAGGATGATGGAGCGCTGCGTATGCAAGAGCATCGGCTTTTCCGGCAATACCAACGTGGAAGGGGATCCACTGAAACTTTACTGTCAAGCCTTTGCGGCCGGGTTCTTTCACAAGGGCTAGTGCTTAGTGTGGGAACTTGATGGACGGTAGACCAGGGTAGAGTTGTTGCAACGCAGCCGTTGAGTCCGTAAGGAGAACCCCATTCTGTGGAGGCAATGTCTTTAGTTTGTGCAGAGCAGCAGCTATTGCCACGCCTTCCACAACTCTCAACGAAGCTATACAGTCCCGATGGCCAGACCACGCATATCTCAGAGAGGGAATATAGAATGCAGCTGCACAGCGATCTTCATCGGTTTTGACAGAGCCATCTGTGTATACTTTGAAGTGATTCTGGTAAGTCGTGTTCAGATGTTCCAAAGCTAGTGACTTAGCTTTTGCAGCTGGAATGCAGCTCTTTGACCGCAGTCATGGTAGACTTAAGTTGCATGTGGTAAATTCGAATGTCCAGGGTGGGTCTACCTTTTCCGTTTGTCTCGAGCAGCGCAGTTCTAAGGCTGAAAGCGTGTTCAGTGCTGCATGAAAATGTGAGCGCGGCCTGTTGCATTTGCAGCGTGAAGACTCATGAAACGTAGTAGCTGGGTCATGAGAGTCTGGGAAGCCTGAAGTTTCAGACGGCGTGACACAGCTTCGCAGAGCACGTTTTTGTTCGATGCCGGCTGAGGGACTCCGAAACACAGCCGAAGACCTTTTCTGTGTATGGCTTCTAAGCGCTCGTATTAACTATCTGAAGGTGATATCAGAGGTAGCTGGTATAGGATCCGACTTGTAAAGATCGCTGTATGAAGCCGTAGCATCGACGTCGGGCGGTTGCCCCAGCGTATGCTAGCGACTCACTTGAGCACATGAAGCCTCTATGACGATGACGCCACAACGTGGTCAACAGCGCGGCGCCACAGTAGCTTATGCTCCAAGGTAATGCCATAAATCGGACGTTGGCGACTTGTCGAATCTGGTATCCATTCAAATTCAGCTTCAAGAATGATGATTTTCTTTTAATTCCAGGAAATTAAACACAGGCATCACCATGGCTACACACGCAACGAACCACACTAACACTGGGAAAGAACAATACACAATCTGGCAGTGGAAATGCCGGGGCTACAGGAGGAAGCGGGGTACTCTCCAGCAATTCATACGCAGCCGCGAGACGAAACCGGACGTGATCCTTTTACAGGAGACAAACCATCCGGTTAAACTAGCTGGCTGCAAAGCCATAGACGCGACCGCGACGGAGAACAGGCAAAGAAGGAAACGGGCTACAGCCCGCGTTGCGGGTGGCGCGGGGCCGGGGGCGATGGTGGCGCGCCAGCCGTCTCCTCCGCCACGCCCGTCGCCGGTCGCCGCCGTGCTCGTTCGACGTAACGTTACTGTGGCGCAGCGAGAACTTGCCGGCGTACAGGTACCTCACATGCTCGTAGAATTAATTCTTAAGAGCGTCCGAGGACTCTTCGTCCTTAACGTGTACAGTAAACCCACGCTGCAGCACAGATTCGGGGACCTGCTGCGGGGATCGCGCGCGGCTTCCGGCGGCGAGCCTCTACTTGTTGAGAGCGACTTTAACGCGCCCCACGGAGCCTGGGGCTACACCAGAGAAACACCCAAGGGCAAACACCTTTGGGAAGACTCGCAAGACGAAGGACTTGAACTGATCGCGAATCTCGCCGATCCTACACGCAGAGGGAACAGCGTGAGTGCCGATACGTTACTAGACCTTGCGTTCGTTTCGAATGTAACAACAGTGGACTGGTATAATACGCAGGAAGATTTGGGGAGCGACCACGCGCTGATCGAGATCACGATAGGCACGGGCCCGAGCGGTCGTGGTACTAACCCTGAAGGCAAAGGTCGTAAGCTCAAACTCGTGAAATGGGACACGTTCCGCAAGAAGCGAGAAGAAGCGGGGCGAGGCGACGAGCCGATTACGGACATAGACGAGTGGACCGAGACGCTCAGAAGGGACGTAGGCGCAGCACCGAGCGACGTTCCGCCAGAGGCCAACCTCGAAATAATTGACAGCATGCTCCTACACATGTGGGAAGCAAAGCGAGCCCTCTTAAAGAGATGGAAATGCCAAAGACATAATAAGGCGTTGCGCAAACGCATAGCACATTTAGACAGAGACATCGAAGAACACGCACTCCAGGTATGCAGGGCACAATGGGAAAACACGTGCAACGGCCATGAGAGGCAGATTACCGGGGCGAGCGCTTGGCGCCTTTTTAGACACCTATTAGATCCGGAGGAGACTCGGGCAGCTCAAGGCCACAAGACTCGTAAACTAGTAAGAGATTTTAAAGGCGATAACTTCCTGGACGCAATACGTGACCGTTACTTTAAGAAGGCCGAAAGCATCCAGCACGCCGAATACGACGGCGTCGCAAACGAGAAACTGGATGCGGAATTTAGCGAATCGGTAATTCGGATAGTCCTGTTCGCACTAAACACTCGATCGGCGCCCGGCCCGGACCGGGTTACCAACAAGACTCTCCGCAGCCTAGACGACGAGTCAATCTCCCGACTCGCGGCCTACGTCAATGAGTGCTGGCGAGGGGGTTCCCTTTACGAAGCGTGGAAACGGGCCCGCGTTATCATGATTCCTAAACATGGCAAGCAAGTTACGCTCGATAATCTAAGACCGATTTCGCTTACGTCTTGCGTCGGCAAAGTGATGAAACACGCAGTTCTCACCCGCGTGACCGACTTTCTCGAAGATCATGACGCGTTCCCGCACACCATGCTAGGATTCCGCCGCAACCTCTCCGCACAGGACGTATTGCTTCAGCTTAAACACCAGATCGTAGACGACACTACCAGCTCCACTAAGGCAATTCTAGGCTTAGGTATTAAAAAGGCTTTTGACAACGTTAAACACAAAGCGATCTTAAAAACAATTAGAACATTAGGACTAGGCCAAAGAATGTATGTTTATGTTAGAGATTTCCTCGCGGGCAGGCGCCCATGCGTCGTCGTCGGCGACGAGGAATCGCCGGAATTTGAGGCGGGTCCGTGCGGCACGCCGCAAGGATCCGTCATATCACCATTACTCTTTAATTTAGTTCTACTCGGTCTACCCGAGAAATTAACAGAAGTACAAGGATTACATCACAGTCTCTACGCGGATGACATCACCCTCTGGGTTCCCCGGGGGAGGATGGGACGGTCACGTCGAGCGAACGCTACAGGTAGGAGTAGATGCGGTTCAGAATTACTTGCGTGGAACGGGCCTCGAGTGCTCGGCTACCAAGTCCGAACTCTTACTCTCCAAACCCACAAGGAGAGGTCGTAAAACCCTGCGCGAAGAGGAACGGGAATACTCCAAAATACGCATTACATTGGCAGATGGTACTCCCGTACCGCACGTAGACAAAATTAGAATCCTAGGGTTACACCTGAAGGCAAACGGCCATAATGGAGAGACGGTGCGAATACTTCGTCGTTCGGTAGATGACACGATCCGACTCTTGCGTCGCATCACGAATAGACGCAATGGTATGCGTGAAGAGTGCGCGATCCGTCTCGTGCAGGCGTACGCGATAAGCCGCATAACGTATGTTGCCCCCTACTTGAAGTGGATCGGGTCCGAAAAAAAAACAAAGTCGAATGCATGATCCGAAAGGCTTTCAAGAGGGCGGTCGGCGTTCCACTCAACGCGAGCACCGACAAGTTTCTAGAGCTCGGAGTTCACAACTCACTTGACGAGTTAATCGAGGCGCACGACGTTGCGCAATACGAACGATTATCGAGGTCAAAGGCAGGTCGATGCATCCTCGAGTCGCTCGGCATCACGTACCACACTCAGCATGGAGAAAAGACGGCGGTTCCCGCCTCAATTCGCGACCGCCTGATCATCCCGCCGCTTCCGAAGAACATGCACCCGACACACCACGCCGGGAGACGCAACAAACGAGCAAGCGACCTCCAGAAGAAGTTTGGTAACAGCAACGAGGCGGCGTACGTAGACGCCGCGCGATATGGAGGAGGGAGAAGCGCACACGCGATCTCGGTTGTAGACCGCTCGGGTAAGTGCCTCGCGAGCGCCACGGTGACCACGGGACACACGGAGGCGGCCGAAGAAGCCGCGATAGCCCTAGCACTCGTCGCGGTGCCGAACGCTGCGATCGTGATCAGCGACTCGCAGGCGGCAATCCGCGGCTTCGCGCGCGGTCGTGTCTCGCGGGAAGCGGCCCGCATAATCCAAATTTCTGACGACGGCGACTCGTCATCGCCCTCGCAACTCCAAAATTCTACGGTCTTCCTCCTGTGGACCCCGGCAAACACCGATGTTCCGCTCGCGGGCAACGAGGCGGCCCACGCCACGGCTCGAGGTCTCACACGCCGAGCCGCCGCTGATTATATGGCCGCCGCCTCCGCCCCCGAGAGCGGGGCATCGGATCTGCCGGACCGGGACACTACAGCAGAAATACAGCAACAAGAAACACACTGGGCGTGGGGTGATCGCCTAACCACGTTCAGAGACCTCATCCAACACTACAGACTCGAAAGATGCACATTCCCGCCACCGCACGATAAATTGAACAGGAACGAGGCCGTAACTTTACGCTTGCTCCAGACACACACCTACCCTAGCCCCGCTATCTTACACCAATGCTATCCGCGTTTATATCCAAGAGACGCGTGTAAAACTTGCGGACAAAGAGCAACGCTGCGACACATGCTCTGGGAATGTGCCGGCAACAACGGTAATCAAACCAGCTGCGTTCGCGACGCGTCCATAATCGCGGCCGTTGCCAGAGTACGAGAAGGCTCGAGCTCGCTTCTTCCCGACGCCGCCCCGGATGTGGGAGCCGCCGGGGACCTTCTCCGTAGGCGTCACCGCCGCTGGGAGGCGGCTATCAAAAGTTCAGATCTGGCAGACCAGCTCTGGGCCGTCCGGCAAGCCGAAGATGCCGCCCGATTCGAAGGACTTCGAGCCGCCACCTGAGGCCACCACAGCAAGAACTGCCGGACTATTCTTCAATAAAGTTTCTTCTTCTTCCAGGAAATGGTATCAATGATGATTTCTCTGCTGATAGTGATAAGCCAAGCGTTATCAAGTGGCCCTGAATGGTATTTACTGCTTTCTGGGCTATTCGTGCAAGGCGACGATGCTGGTAGCCGGAGACACATATGCAGATATTAGCATATTTAGACATCTTCAATGGTGTTCGATTATTTAGTGTTTTTGGGAGACTAGCCATGGCGATATTAAATAATAAAGGAAGCAAAACATTCCCCTGTGGTAGGCCGAGAAATGAACCTATTTCATCACTCAGAGTGTCGCCAAAACTAACTCTGATGCGGCGATCATTGAGAAACGTAAACATATGTATGAAGTACAAGAGATGACCCATGACGCTTGACTTGTAACTGGCTGACAATGGCTGTTTGAGACACGTAATTGTAAGCCTTAGTTACATCCATAAAAAATGTAAGTGTCGACAAGTCATCTGCATTGGGATGTTCTATGTGACTTAGCAGGTCCAGCACGTTGTCCTGAGCACTTAGACGCTGCCGAAACCCAGTCATGCACGGCGGTAGTTTCCGACCCTGCCCGACGTACCAAGTGAGCCTCGTGCACGCCATCTTCTTCATTAGCTTCGCTGCACAAGAGGTCAGCGATACCGGTATGTACGAGCCCAGAGCTTCAGGATTCTTTACAGGCTTCAAAACCGGTACCACCCATGCTACCTTCCATAAATGTGGGATATCCCCTCTGGCCCACACTTCGCTAAAACATTCCAGCAAATCCTGTCGCCTCTCAACCGGTAGGTTAGTGAGCATCTGATTACTGATAAGGTCAGGCCCTACCGCACAGTCCACACTTGTACAGCAGTGACCTTCAAAGCATTGCTGCAAAGGCTTTGAATTGGTTGGACGAAACGTGGTATTTCACGTCTGACATATATAGCATGACGCTTTCGTTCCGGAATGTCAGAATACTATGGTTTCTGTGTGCTACATAACCAGCAATTGATATGGAACTTGGAAGGTGATATGGAACTTGGAACTTGGGGCCAATATTGGCATAGGCATGTTGCGTAACTTCTTCTTGCATGATAAAACCCTTGTGGCTTTGCTAGTACAACAGTTCCTCGTCAGTGTACAACTTCGGCACTCCTCTAATAATACATGTGTTTTGCAGGTAAGAGCTGGGCACTCATGGTGAGATTGCAGTGCCTCAGGCTTACTTGCAACTGAGAAGGGCCTTCACATGCTCTTCTGTCTGGACATATAAAACAGCGCCCCTTGAGCAGTAAGTATGCATCTCTTCTTCTTGTCCTCATCATCATCTTTCATCACTCTTTTTTGTCCCCTTTCCTGTTTCCCTTGTTCAGAGTAGCAGGCCAGAGCATGCTAGCTCAGGCCAACCTCTCTGCCTTTCTAATAAATTATATCCATATCTGGCTCCTAACTGGCGTTGCGCCAAGAATTTTTTCAGTGTCTGTAGACAGAATAAATTTACTTTTTTTCAGATCAGATCATTTAGTGACCGATTTAATTTTCACAGGAATTCCGTCGATCCTCTCTTTGCGGTGGTGCATAAGCCTGATGGCTTCATCGTCCAGATCATTGACGTCCGGTACGTCGCAATTATCAATAAGCGTACACTCGTCATCCGTTTCTGTAGCCTTATATCGCTTACATTCCCGGTTGCCCTCAGACTCAGTCGGTTGCCTCTGGCCTGGTGTCAAGTCTGGCGTAGTCATGACGGAGCTCTCACTGCCACAAGATCGGGCTCTTCTGCAGGTTCCCATCGAAGCGGTGGGAGGCGAAGGCACCCCCGGGCTCCGGTAGGGAACGTACCTTGGTGAGTCATCCATTTTGGAAATTTGGCCAACCAAATTTCCAAACTTTCCGCCACTGCCCAAGGTTTCGCTGCAGCGGAACACTTTCGCGTTTATTTTTTGTCAAAGGGAAATTCCGCCAGAATTAGTGAGCACTCGCTCCGGCCCCAACTTTTTTTTTTGATAACCGCTAATTTCCACCCCTCGTTCTTCGCCAGCCAAGTCTATGTTGCGAGGCACAACTAGCAAAGAGCTTCAGAGTACAACAGGTGTGACAACCTGGATGGTTTTTTTTCTAGGAGAGGATAAAAAAAGCCGAGGACACCTAAGCACTTCTTATGAGTTGGGAATGCCAAAGCATTAATGTCCAATTGAACGCTTGAACGCCGCTGAGTGGTCCTTCGAATTATGAACTCCTCGTAGGAAAGCGAGCGCGTTGAGGAGGGGGAGGAGGATGAAAAGGAAGAAAGGAAAGGTAGGGAGGTCAGCCAGACGCACGTCCGGTTTGCTACCCTACACAGGGGAAGGGGTTTAAGGGAAGAAAAGAAAAGAGAGGGAGGGAAGAAGGTACTATCGGTGTGAGTACATGCGGACGTCCATAGCTTCCCTCCTATAATCGGTCACTGAGGCCAGTCACTTTCATAAAACGTAGCAGTGCCCGCGTTTCTTTTTAAGCCTGCGACGCATGGAACCATGATCCGAGAATCTTAGTCTCTGAAAATGGTCTGGTATCTAATCGGTTCAACACCCTCTGAAGGACGTCGTGTTCGTTGTCATAGAGATCACAAAAACACAGCACGTGCTCGATCGTCTCTTCACAGTTGCACGAGTCACAGATCGGTGTGTCGGACATTCCAATAAGGAATGAGTAGGCTTTCGTAAAATCCACCCATAACCAGAGGCGGCACAGTAAAGTCGCATCACGGTGGGAAAAGTTCGATGGAATCTGCAGCTTCAATGTAGGATCCAGCCGATGGAGACGGCAGTTGGAGAAAATCGGGGTGTTCCACAAAGTTTCAGTCTTGGTTTGAGCAAGTAAACGAAGACCCCTCGCCGCATCTGTTCTTGATAAGAGTATAGGAAGTGTCAGGGTTTCTTTATGGGCTGACCGGGTGGCATCATCAACAAGGTCATTTCCGACAATCCCGCAGTGCCCCAGAAGCCATCGGAAGGTGACGTCATGTCCGTTTATGAGGGCTTGATGGAGAACCTCTCTGGTCTCAAACGCCAGTTGGTCATGGGTTGCATCGTAAGGCTGACTGCAGATTCTGAAGGGCTCCCGTGGAGTCACAAAAAACGACCCAGTTTCGAAGTGTGGCTTGTTGACCGTGCTGAGACGCTTGCCGATGCCTCCGAGATACGACAAGGCCGGTGCACTTCGATCCGAGACGTCATGCTACCTTGCCCAACTGCTGCAGAATTTAGTGGGGACGCTCCCGACCAAGCCGCAGTGCTTTTGAAGTCACCCCTTTCGTCACTTCGGGCTTGACAATGGAAATTTCGGTCCAAGTAGCATGATTTCATAAAGCAGAGTGCACATGCCTGTTATCTAGGAGGCGCTGATTCAGCCCACTAGGTAAGGCATTCGCCTTTTGAGCGTGGCGTCGTAGGTTCCAAGATCACGTGCATTCTTCCGTTCGAATTTACATTTACTTTCTTTTTAGACAATAATTTCTTTATATGGATTAGCGAGACGAAGTTAGAACCCATGCGAGAGCTTGCGCGGACAAGGAACGCTCGTATAACACAGACTCCTGAGGGCGTAGGCGACGTGGCGTCGCGGCGATTCCCTCTCCCATCACGCAGCACCTGGCGCCAACGAAACACAGGTAGGTACCCGCCGTGGTTGCTCGGTGGCTATGGTGTTGGGCTGCTGAGCATGGGGTAGCGTGGTCGAATCCCGGCTGCGGCGGCCGCATTTCAATGGGGGCGAGAACACCCGTGTACTTAGATTTAGGTGCACGTTAAAGAACCCCAGTTGGTCGAAATTTCTCGAGTCCCCCACTACGGCGTGTCTCATAATCAGAAAGTGGTTTTGGCACGTTAAACCCCATAACTTTTTTTGAGCACAGGTGTATCCTTTCGCCCACTCTGCTCCGTCGAGGTAAGGACGTGGTGTGGCGCCGAAGCCAATGGGAATTGGGGTGCCATTTCGCTGCTATAGAGGCCTGCTTTTTCGCTAAATGAGGGATTTGATGCTTTCGCATAAATAACCAAAAGCCTGTCCCAGGGCAGCCTCGTCGCTTTCCTTGTGCGCTCGCACAAGAAGAGCGAGACAGCCACATACTGCTATGCTTTGCGTCGATGCGCAAAACTTGGATCAACAGCGTGCATCCGAGAAGGCGCCTAGGAGCTCGGAGCTTCGGTCGATACGCCTTGCGAAAGCAGGAAACGCAGTTTATTTTGCTGTGGTTACAGTGGTGCAGCAAGAAGTCTCCGCACCTCCACTGGCGAGTCGGCTCAACGAGGTACCCGTTTGTCGAGGTTGAGTCGGAAATCATGTATCACTGAGTAAGTGGGCGCGAGGGTGGAGTGGGGCTACGGATATTCACTACTTCCGAATCCTCGACGAAACTTTTCTTTTTCTTTTTCAAGCGGAGGAGAAGGTGTCTCTCATGTAGCAAGAGTTGGAAGTTTCGAAAGGATTTATGAATGTGGGATGGGATTACTTCCTTCCTCCTTATTTTATACGCTGTTGATGCAATTGAGCTGTCGGAAACATTGAACGTAACCGCAACGCGACTTTTCTGTTTACTTGGTGAGCCTGCCTTTAGGCATAATAATATATGATTCTAGATAAACAAACAGATTCGTTTCGTGTGGGTAGTCCAACAGCGAAAGGTGATAAGGGCGATATATCCATAAAGAAGGATTTTTGACACCGGAATGCAGGACTCTTTTCTGGTACACACGGGCACGTGTGCTGAGCTCAGAACAGACGAGTGCGAAAGCGAGAGAGAAGGAAATTCATATACTTTAAGCAAGCTGCACCTGGTTTCCAGCCCTACTCTTGAGGAGGAGGAAGACGGAGAGGAAAAGCGAAGTTGATAAGACATGATGCACGCGCTCCAACAATGGTGCTTACTGCGTCTTCCAAAATGTTTGTGCTCTTCGTTCGTCCTTAAAAATGCAACCGGTCTCTTGCGGCTTTTTGTGGGTATGACGGTTCGAGTCCAGGGTTCCAACTTCTCTTTTGCGAGCATTCTGTCTTCCCATCGACTTAGGGCAACTCTTAAATAATGTCTTTTTTTGGCCATGAAAATAAGATCATTAGACGAGATTGTGTTCAATTTTCTCCTCGCAATCACAAAGGCTGCCGGAAACCATATTATCATCATGTCCATAAGAAAACACTATACATTTGTAAACGCGGCCCCACCTACAAGCGTAATGGAAAAGTTGCCTCGCAACAACATAAACCAGTGTTAGAGAATTGGTATTCCATTATGTAACTTCGTAGCGCGGAAAAAAAAGGGCTCATATCCAGCTTTAGTGGACACGTACCAACTAGCGCCCCAAGCGGCCCCGGCACGAAGCTAGCGCGTTTGCAATGGAATGAGCGGGTTTTTCGCGAATAACAAAAGCTGGAGGTCGATTATCGAAAAAGGCAGGTGACAGACGTGTTCTAGAAGACAATCCACACGAGCCAAATGTAGTGATCACTCTATGGCAAGTAAGAATTTTGTTCCCACAGCGCTTAAAGATTTAGCAATGGAAGCCTATGGAAACGACGAAAATTTGTACTCGATTTTCGAGGCAAGAACCGTGTCTGCCATTAAACTACGGCGTCTGTCGTAATACCCAGTGCAGCGTATGTAGTCCGGAGACTGAGCTTTCGATTGATGCTGTTGCGTACTCCAGGGTAGCGTACCGTACTGCTGCCGAGAAGTAGCGGCGCCTGCCTAACGAAGCTCGACCGACATTACTTATTGGGTAGCGTGGCGTTGTCGGCGGGCTGCAGGCATCCGGTAGATCATGGCGACCAAGCAGGGGCGAGACGATTTGCTAGTGCGAAACTTGCACGGTTTATTCAAAGGTTGTTGAAAGAAAATAAGGAAAGCATGAATTATGAAGTCTCAAGTAAGAAGTATATCAAAGTACATTTCGGAGCCCCTTAAATAGCTCTCTACAAGTGTGGGCGGGATCTTGCTTAAATCGATGACACGTGACAGGCACGGAGAGAGGGCCCCTCCTCCTGCAATACCAAGCACGGGTAGGAGAGGTCGATCCTCTCATCGACGAATCCGGGGAGAAGGTCGGGTGAATGACCCCTCCGGTGCACGTGGGCTCCGGTTCAGAAAAAGGTCGGGTGAATGACCCCTCCGGTGCACGTGGGCTCCGGTTCAGTGGGGTAGGGTGAATGACCTCTCCGGTGCACGTGGGCTCCGGCTCAGGCGTTAGGGTGAATGACCTGTCGCCACGTGGTGTCAGACGCCAACCCTAACAATGCCGATCTCGACTCTCCACACGTGGCGTAACACTGTTCCCAAAAGCGTTTTTTGTAACACTGTCGTGAAAATTCACGTGGTATCTATAAAATGATGAGCGTACGACTGGGCGAAGCCTCGGCAGCAGTGGCCGAGTGGTAGAATCGCGCGCACCTTTAAGGGCAGTTTATAGTCCGACGTAACGCCCGCGCGCGCGCACACGCACCGGCGCAGCCAACGTAACCGGCGGCTTCCGACGCGTCCCGACGGTCCCGGCGTCGATATGGCCCCTGAGCCAGTCGCGCGTCGGAGTCAGAGGAACTCTCGCACCACAATGCATTGCGCGCGAAGAAACAAGCGCCACCACAGCTCCGCAGACGGCTTTTGCAGACGGCGCGCGACTTGGCGAACGTTCTGCGCATGCTCCGAAGATAGCAGCCGAAGGCGCGCGCGTTGAAGTATAGAGGGGATGGCATCTCGGCTGGCGCAGCGCCACCGACGTAGCGTGACTGACAGCGAACGACACTAGCCCGCGCGCCGATAACGCCGGACTATAAACGCGCCTCTAGTCCCGCGTCGCGGTAGCCTCGGTTCGATTCCCGCTTCGCATTTTTTTAAAGCCGCATAGGACCTAGTTTTGTAGTCTCTCACTAGATGGCAGAAACACAAAACCCAACATTCGCTTTCGGTTCTGGTTTTTCAGCGACGCAGTTTTTTTTAAAAGGCCGCATAGGACTTAGTTTTATAGTCTCTCACCAGATCGCAGAAATGCAAAACTCATTATTTGCTTTCGGTTCTGGTTTTCCAGTGGTTCTCTTGAAATATTATGTTTTCTATTTTTCCTTCCTAAAACATAGCAGTGTCGTGTCCATTTGTTAAGTCATCGCATTTATGAAGATTTTATTCATTGGACATCATAACTAGAAGCTTGCGCATAGCTTTGTGTTATGCAAAACAATAAACTTTCGTGCTTTGTAGCGTGGAACCTGGGAGAACAAAATGGCTGTTCTTATTGCGTTCTTCTCGAAGGTCTGTTTTCTTCGACTTCCGCCTGTCCAGAATGGCACATACTCCGAGCGAATCAGGTCCACCTGGGCCACAATGCCACCCGGTGGCCAGTGCCATTCCTATCCAACATTCGTGTGGAACAAAGGGTCTGCTAGGCTGAGTCGCTGCCCGAACGTTAATTATTTCTAAAGATTCATCCAAATAAGAAATGCACCAACTAGGAGATGTCCAGCGTGTGGAATAATAGCTACTGTTAATGTGTTCCCCACAGCCAAGTGGTATGAATCCATAGGTGTGGCCGTAAAAAAACCATTTGAATAAATGCCCCGTGCTGTGTCTGCCCCGGTCGCCCTACAGAGAAGCTAGCTTGGCTAGCCGTCAGTATGTAGGATCAACGTATGGCATCCCTCGTTCGGGCATTTGCTTTTAGTGCGCAGCATTCTTTGGCGAGTACCCCAGCAATTTGGTAGCAAAGTCGTGAAAAATCGTGTCTGTAACGCCAAAAAAACTTGACGCATTTCCCATATGAATACATAGGTCTTTATAAAAGGGGTTGGGGTGGCCAACTTGAAATTGGAAGTGGCATCAGCATAAATTTGGGCGTGATACAGGGATGGGCCAAGTTGAATTTGGTAGTGATATGGGAGTGGCCCAACCCAAATTTGGGGTGAAATGGTAATGAGCCAAGCTGAATTTGAGGCTGATATGGGGGTGGCCCAACCTAAATTTGTGGTGATATAGGGGTAGGTAAGCCTACGTTTGGGGGAAAATGGGGGGTGGGCCATCCTAACCATGGGGGTGATATGGGGCTGGGCGAAGCTGAATCGGGGGTGATATGGGGATGGGCTGACCTAAATGTGGGAGTGATTTACGGTGGGCCATCCTAAATTTGAGGTAATAGAGGGGTGGGCCAGGCTAAGTTTGGGGCTGATATGGGGTTGGGCCAACATGGATTTGGGGATGATATGGGGGTGGGCCAACCTAAATTTGGGGTGACATATGGGGACGGGCTAACCTAACCATGAGAGTGATGTGTGGCTGGGCCAAGCTGAATTGGGGGGTGATATATGGGTGGACTAACCTTAATTGGTGGGTGATTTGCGGTGGGCCATCATAAATTTGAGGTGATCGAGGAGTGGGCCAGCGTTAGTTTGTGGCGGATGTGGGGGTGGGCCAACCTCGATTTGCAGGTGGTACTGGAGTGGGCGAACCTAAATTTGGTGGTGTTGTGGAGGCGGGCCAATCTGCATTTGGGGGTGATGTGGGGTTGGTGTTACCTAAATGTGGGGGCAATCTCGGGGTCGGCCAATCTGAATTTGGGGGCGATATGGGGGTGGGCCAACCTAAATTTTGGGGTGCGTCGACTCGAAATTTGAAGGATGATTTATGGAAATTCGTGCGTGGACCAACTTGAAAATTAGGGGTCTCCCAATTGAAATTTGGGATTCGGCCAACTTGAAGTTTAAGGCTGGGCGAAAAGAAAATCGGGCGTGGCCCACTTTAAATTTGAGGGTGGGCCAATTTAAACTTGAGGATGTGCCAAATTGAAATTTGAGGGTGGGCCTACTTAATGTTTGGGGTGGGCCAACTGAAATTTGGGGGCCTGTTTACGAATAGTTCGACAACACCAGTGGTGTTTCTGCATATTTTTCATCATCACAAAGTACGTATATTAATAATTGTTACCCAATACCCCTCAAGGTGAGCTACCACTCGAGCCTTCCCAGCCCACTGAGCTAATAATGTCACAGGAGTGCTCTCATCGTGACGACTGCGACGTTCAATGTGGAGATCCACAAGAACAAATCGCAGACCGAGCTGACCATTTCCAAACCAATGTCATCGCTAACACTACTCGCTCGTGCTAGACGCAACACAAGCTTACAACGATCATAATTCAACTTTCAATCGCACGCTAGTCGACACGTTCTCAGTGCACAATTTCGTCAATCATCTGGATAGGAACCTTGCTGGATGTTTTACTGTTATGTTGCGTCGTTTTTCACGAAAGCCTTCTACCGCAAAGAGAATACATTTTTGAGATTGACGAGGCAAGCTAGTATATAACTCATACGAAGCAAATGTATGAAGGGTTATAGGGATTTTTCAAAAAAGATGTATAAGTAAATAACATTTCAGATGGTATTGTTTCGACCGGGCATGACAACGATTTCTTCCCGCCTGTCACAGTGCTTGGACCGAAAACCTAATCATTTTGCTCAAACGCGTTGCCCCAATACTACATGTGCTGATGTACAAAAGTGCGGTACGTGGTCACAGCTTCAAATCCAGCCTATTTTGTGTACTGTTGTTGATATTGTAGTAATGTGGAGTTTCCCGCTTCGTAAAAACACAAAAAGAAAAAAAGATATTACAGATAGTAGCTAAGGGCAAAGTACATTGCAAGATCTGAAACCTGCAATTATATTTAATTTGCGGGTTGGTCTCCGCTGGTAGATCGCTGTCCGATCACTTCAACGAATTTTGTTTGTGTGCAACTGCAGCAAAAACAAAAATACTACCATTTCATTGCCAGGACCTTTATGCCCTCCACACACACAAGAAGGACACCAGATAATTGACACTATCAGTTTATAAACTGATATTGTTTTGCTAATTTCAGTGTTGCGCGGTGTCTGCGAACGGAGTATTTTGTTAGTATCAGTCCAGTATTAGCAGTGAGAAGCAGTTCGGTCTACCATCCCCATGAGGGCATACTAGCCATTGTAGCGCTTTACTCTAGGGCAAGTGCTAAAAACTTGGTGTGCTTTGTCCTTTCCGCAGGTCGTCCATCCATTCTGCTATGGTGACCATCACCGTTGTGTCCGTCAGGCCTCCTTCTCATTTTAGCTTCACCATCGCGAGAGTGGACAGCGAAAGGAAGCTTTCTTCACAATCAGCCCCAGCGGGATTCCACCACTCGTAACTGCTGCAATTTGCATTCAGTGGCTGGGCATGCCAACTACATCCTTAGTTTCACAATGGCTAGAGCGCGCAGAAAAAATAGAGCTTTGGTCGCTATCACTACCACGAACCCATGTCAATGCAGATATAAGTACGTGCAAGGGCTGGGCATGCTAAATTCTGCGCTACCACCTGCCGCCGCCACCTCAGATTTTCCATGCA
This sequence comes from Dermacentor variabilis, assembly GCF_050947875.1. Taxonomy (NCBI): domain Eukaryota; kingdom Metazoa; phylum Arthropoda; class Arachnida; order Ixodida; family Ixodidae; genus Dermacentor; species Dermacentor variabilis. Next base: position 282,454,108 of record NC_134568.1, read on the forward strand.
TACCTGCTTCTTGTTTTCATCGCAGACGCATGCAGGACAAACGCGGATAAGTAATTGGATTGGATTGGGAAAACGTTTATTGAGCCTGCAGTAAAGCGCGAAGGCGCGCTTCGGACGTGGCCTACGTCGTCATCGTGGCGAGTGCTCTGCGAGGATCCCCGCTCGCCGTTGCCGGCTCGCCAGGCTCCTGCCTAGCCAGCGCCTCGATGACCTGCTGGACGACCTGGAATTGTTTTTCTTGGTCGTCGCTCCGCGTTGCTTCCTCAAGCTGCGGCGGTATACGTCCTGAGTTAGCTTCTCTTGGATGTTTGGAGCAATCCCATAGCATGTGCTCGAATGTGGCCGTCTCCCTGCAGCACGCTCTGCACTTGTCATGGGGGTGCGCTTCTGGGTATATGCTATGCAATAGCGCCGGGCTTGGAAGCGTTCTTGTTTGTAGTTGCCAGAACAGCCCGGCCTGCGACCTGCCCAGCCCTTTGCAGGGCGGCGGGAGAAGTCTGCGGGCCAGCCGAAAGCCTTGGTCAGTTCGTTATAGCTGGTCACTCGGTCTTTGGCGCTGAACTACAGCGGGCAGCCTTTGCCTTGGGCGCGGTCGGTTAGCCCTCGCGCTCGGGCGTGTGCCGTTTCGTTGCGATTGGCATGCTTCTCCGACGCTTGTCCTGCGTGCGCCGGGAACCACTTAATTCGAGTCCTCTTGTCGTGGTCTGCCTGTCGGAGCTGAACGCGTGCCGCCGTTGGGGCAATTCTTCCTTTGGCGTAGTTCTTCACCGCCTGTCTGGAGTCGCTGAGGATCATGTGGCATTCTCGGTCTACGATGGCCAGGGCGATGGCTATTCCTTCTGCTTCCTCCACTTGCTTGTTCGATGTGCTGGCGGTCGCCCGCACGTTGCCTCCGGAGTCGACCACCGTGATCGCGAAGCCGTTGCGGCCGGCATATTCGGCTGCTTCCACGTATCTGGCGCCGGTGTCTTCCACGTGCAGGTCCGTCAGTGCCTTGGCTCTAGCGCGTCTTCTGCCTTCGTTGAATTACGGGTGCATGTTCCTCGGCAAGGGGTCAACCCGCACGTTCTGTCGTACGTGGTCGGGGACGGCGCATTTTGGTCCCTGCTGTTCGTGATAACCGATGCCTAGACTGCACAGGATCTTTCTGCCGGCCTTTGTTGATGACAGCCTTTGCAACTGAGCGGCTCTTTGCGCTTCGGCCATCTCGTCGAGCGTGTTGTGTATGCCCAGCTCGAGGAGACGTTTCGTGTTGGTACTTTCGGGTAGACCGAGGGGTGTCTTGTAAGCCCTCCGGATTAGGATGTCTAGCTTGTTCTTTTCGCTTTTCACCCACTTGTGGAAGGCTGCCACGTACACTATGTGGCAGAGTACGAAGGAGTGTATAAGTCTGATGCTTTCCTCCTTCATGACTCCCTTCTTGGTGGTAACGCGCTTGAGCAGCCTGGTGGCGTTGGCCGCCTTACCCATGATGGAAATGACGGTGTCTCCGTTCCTGCCGAGCGCTTCGATCGTCATGCCCAGGACTCGAATCTTGCTGACCATCGGTATTGTGTTCCCATCCCTGGTGCGGATCTTGATCTTTTCGTGTTTCCTTTGCTTCTTGATTCTGTGTGTTTTGATCGGTTGGTAAAACAGGAGCTCTGACTTACTTGGGGAGCTGCGCAGTCCCGTACCTTCCAGGCTTTCTTCGATCATGTCGACGGCCGTCTGTAGTGTGGATTTTATGCGGGCATCACTGCCCCCGTCCACCCACAGCGTAATGTCTTCCACGTAAATCGTGTGCTTCAGTCCTTCAAGCTGGCATAGTCTTTTGGCAACTTGAATCATAACAAGTGTCCTGGCTCCCTAATGTCTTCTCGTCCGTCTTCAGGTCGCCGGCTCTGAGCTCCGCCGTTCTGCCGGTGAGGAAGTATTCGAAATATTCGTACGACCTCTCGCCTAGGTTTAGATGGGATACCTGCGCGAGGATGGCAGAGTGCGTCACTTTATCGAAGGCACTTTCTAGGTCGAGCCCGAGGACGGCTTTGGTGTCCCTGGTTTCGCCGTCGATGACCTGATGTTTGATAAGTAAGAAATCTGAGTGCCCTCCCACTCTGTGAAGAAAGATGACCAGCAAAGCTTCGTATGTGGGCCCCTTATGGCGAACTGCACCTCCACCGTATGTCGGCCCTACATTGCACTGTCTTCTGGATCGGCCCACGTATGGGGAGTGCTTAATGCCTGCTTCAACTCCGCCGCAGGTCGGCCTGGCACGGCGTTACATTCGGGATCAGCCCACGTATGGGGAGAGCTGAGCGCTTGCTTCACCTCCGCTGCGGGTCAGGCTGGTATTACGCTATCTTCGGGAATTTGCTCTACACGCGGACGCGATAGTGGGGAAAGTAGCCCTTAAGAGGAACCTTTAGCTCGAGATCTGGTGGTCCTATCTAAATACATGTAAAAGGAGAATTCGTTTTTCTCCACAACCACAGCATCAAATTTTACCAGGTTTGTTGCACTTAAAAGAAAAACTTAAAATCTAGTGACTGTTGGTTTAGAATTTTTGATCTAGGTCATCATTTGTTTATTCAAAATTGGCAAAAATCGAACATTTTCAGAAAACGAAACCATCAAGTTTACAACTGTCTTTCGGCAACGAAAACTGATATCACAATTCTGTACATTGCATCTAACAGCACATCTAAAGCGGACTAAATTGATATATTACGCATGAATCTAAAAAAGTTTAGTAATGTGGAAATACAGCTTTTTCACAACCCTTGTTCACAACGTAACGACGTCACGTAAGATATAAATCGGCATATTGGATTTGTCCGCTTTGAATTGTCTAAATGATGCTGTTTACAGAACCGCAATATCAGTTCTTGATGCGGAGTTATTAATTTGTAAACTTGTGCTTCTGTATTTTTCGCACTTTCGAATTTTTGAAAATCTTTTACCAGAATTCAAGCCCTAAATAGAAATTCCGCTTCCAATAGACACTAGAATTTACCTTTCTCTCCCGAATCCAGCAAATTTCATTAAAATCGATCCAGGGGTTATCTCAGAAAAGCGTTTCGGCGTTTTACATCTATTTGAATAGGCCGCGTCAGAGTTGGGCCGGAGTTAAAGCTTACTCTTAATGAATTCGGTGTAAAAAAAGGAATAAAAGAAAAAAAAACGCCTCAGCCGTCAATATCGCCGCCTCAGATTTTGTCATGATGGCACCGCCACCATCGGCACGGCTCCGTGAGCAGCTACCGAGCTGGTCACTTTCGTTATCTTCCTTCTCTCGGCGGCAGCACAATGTCTTGATGGCAGCGACGCGCTAAATCTGCACCATCATTCCGTCATGCATCGCTTCTGCGACCAAGCAAGTTTTCGGCGGCACACGTTCACTGCCGTATTAACACCAAAACTTTAAAATACTTGCCTTAGAGAAAGCAGCATCAATAAATATGGAACGCGACTATGTGGCCATGGGGAACATGTTCACAGGGCCATACTATTGTTGCCAGCATAACAAAAGGCTAGGTGTGGTCAGGTTGACTTTACAGGTTTGGAAGGAATGACTGAAGGGTTAGTTGCTTCATTATCACATAAAGAACAGCGCTTAAAGTTAGCGCAGTGTGTGTGTGGTTCCTCCTTTCTGTCCCGTCTTGAAGTGCTGTTCTTTCTGTGACTTTACAGATGGTCTTTTTCTGCGTCAGTTACGTCTTCCAAGAGTGTTTACTTGGAGCATTTTTGTTCGCATGGCTCTTACAAAAGCATGTTTAGTCGAAATTCTTTCACTTGGCTGCATAATCTCGAGGACGGGCTCCAAACTGCTCATTTTCTTTAGCCACGTAAGAACCATTACTGAAAATTTAATTAACGTAGCTTTGTTAGTTACGCAAACAACTTCTCAACTTACTCCGTATCTAGAGGTTACCAATCTGAACACTCGAATGATAAAATGATGTTAATATTGTTTGTATCGTTTCAACAGTTTTGTTTCGTGCAGTTAAAAGCAGCCGGCATATTGATGGCGCGGTAGACTCCTTATAAAGTAAGTGTGAAAGCTTGGATAGGTTATCTTGGCACAAATCAACTTCATGAGCTCAAGCACATGGCCCAACCTTGCACGTCTGTCTTTACAACAGATTCTCATACATTATACAAGAAGTACCTCAGCGCTACGGTACATCCCACAATGTGTGCGAGAACATTGTGCGCGCTACCGATTAGGTTTCTGAGCGTTAGTGGCATCAGGCTGGGTTTCCTGGCATCACAAGGAATAAAAACAGCTTCCTGGAGGAAAGCATTGGTACATTTTCAGTACTTTGTAAAATATGGGTCAGCACGGATATGTACCTTAGAACGAAAAGTACTGAAATATTAAGGTGAGGGTTTCGCTGGATGTATTTTAGCTGTCTAATGATAAGAGCTAAAGAAAAAATACTGTGATTTTGTGACAATTAATGCTGACATGAAATATGAGCTCCAACACAGTACCCGTGGTGGAACTGGCCCCTGGACTACAGGGCTACATTGAACCACGATATGCTGGTTTGATAAATACCAGTAATTGGAAAGTGGTTCGCTCTTGAATTTCCTGTATGTCGGCGCGGCTGTGCAGTGTTGGGGGCCCTTTTTAAACCACAAGCACTATGTTTCAGCTAATATTGAAAGCAACTGTATACTTTTTCTTATTGGGGGGGGGGGGGGATTTTTTAGCGTCTAACCACAGTTCCAAAGTTATCAGTTAGCTCAAGATGCGCCTGCATGTGTTTCTAATATCCAGTATGTTGTCACGGATTCAATAGCGAAAGAGCGTTATCTTATCAGATTGCGCGCGTGAAGCGAATACTGGCGCACATTCTCGATTACATTTGACGACCCGAGATTGCGCTGCAATGTACGAGCATTCCAATCTGACGAACCGACGCCTTGGTCCGTAGATCGCAATCAGAGAAAGCACTTTGCGCGCAGCCATCGTTATGTTTGAGTGTTTTCTTTTCCAGCGCAAATTCATCTTATAATTAGTAACATTCGCGACTGACTCTTTTGGAAGTTCTGCTCCTGACATTACTACAACGTGAGAGTATAGAGGTGCTCCATCTTCATTGAGTGAATACTGGGAAACGGACTAGGCCTTTTATTGCGTCTGCGTTTACACATTTACCGCAACTATTTATTTTTCATAACTGACTTTTAATTTAGGGGGCTGTAAAGCACAGCAACCTTTTATTAACAGGATGTTTTAATAACACAGAAAATTTAAATGCTTATTAGTCGGCTTTCACCTCATGGTAAGGAATTTCAATAAAGATATACTTATGACAATTAAAAGCCTATCTGTTTGACAACGTTTCATCTGAGTTCCCCTTTGCAAGGTGATACAGACTTGCAGGTGGTTCGTATCGGGGACCCCCGACATATGTCCAACCGCCAAACAAAGGGTTATTCCGAATGTTTCATTTCAGGAAGGCGTGCTACCCTCCTGTCTTTTATTCCCGTTCGAAAACACGCATAAGACGAAAGTGCTGCGTGAAGAGCGTCGTTAGTTCAAGCCAACGAGCTACCGTAACTCACCTTGCCTATATCGCTGTCATTTAGGCTTAGATAAGAAATATATATATTTTAAATCGACGCATCACAAATCCAAAAAGAGCTGCCCGCGACCAGCCCAGCTAGGTTTCATTCATTCCGTACTTCGTCGTAGCGGCTAATAGTAGCTCACGAAGCAGAGCACTGAGTGTGGATACGTCAGAGAAGGTGTTCTATATACTGTCTCGTCACCCACCGAAAATTGCCCGCTGTGCTACTGGCCATTCCTAGAAAATTGTATATGTGACGCCCAGCCATTTGCAATACAGCAACTTTGTTTTGCGATGAGAGAGTCCAGGTGAGAGACAGGGTCTGGTTATGGAGATAAAGACACGCTATTTTCTGCAGTAACTTAGGAATGCGTGAATGAATGCCTTCATTTATTGAGAAAAAGGAGGAGCAAGCATCAGTGGAAGCACGTCTCAGCAGATTGGGAAAGAAGCGGGGGACAAAGAGGAAAAGCTGGGACCCGGGTGGCAGGCGAAGTCGCAGCTTAGGGGCGAGAGAATATAAGCAAAGAGTTGGCGAAACCAGTTAAATTCCCGTGTAGATGTGTGATGTGCCGAGTAAATAATTGGAGTCACCGCCCAGCATCCGTCATTTGCGGCAGTATAAGCTCCCGCCGTTCTTGGTAACAAACCTTCACTGAAAACCAATCTTCGCAATTACTTATTCATCAGCCATGCCTAGCCACGTATTCCTTAGTGGCAGGGCCTGTGGATTACAACTACGCTGTCCCGACCATAACGTGACGCTTGCGGTTAGTGATGCCCCCCCCCCTCCATACTCGTGACTCTTACTATACTACTACTATACTGCCCTAATACAAAAACATGGGTTTACTGCACAAGTTAGTGAATATGCAGACATTTTAGAACCGCGTTTTTCATATTACATACGCTCAACGCAAGCACCATTGCAGCATGCTACACGGTGCGCGTCCCTTCAAGACAGAGACGCGAACGTAAACATAAGAACGCGTTAGAAGACAGGGTCTTGAGCCACGTGCCAAACATATCCAAGCCAACAATATGTCAACAATCATTCCGTCGTTTCTATGCAAAGAGGTTATCTATTTAAACTTTTGGAGTGACAGTCCAATCCGCCACCTACTGGAGCGCGTGAAGCCGCCGGGGGCCACATTGTTAGAGGAAAAGGAGTGCGGCGACAGTACGCGTGGCTGCGGCATACGCGCGACGCAACCTGTGCTTGCGGTTCTGCGATGAAAAAATAAAATGAAACCTCTTTATGAATTATATCAGTCCGCCATTGTGTGTCGCTGTTGTCAAAAATAAAAGGTCATGGTGGTAGGTGCCTTGTGTTCTGTGTACAATATGTTGCGGGAACTGAAAAACAGTCGTTTCCTGTTTTCTTCATTCAGTAACTTGCCGCGTGCATCGGCACTGTGATGCCCTTTCGTCGATACGTGGTGCCGGCCCGTATTGACACAACGACTTGACCTCGAAATATAGTATCTTTATGCCATTTCTTTAAAAAAATCACTATTTGTCTAAATGAGCGTTTTTGGTTTAAACCTAGAAAACAAGAAAAAGTATTCAACGGTAGGTCTCATTTTTGTCCGGCATTTCAGTTCTAGCTGAAGAGAGTCGGTGAAAGCAAATCTCCGCTAAAGCCAAGGCGACCCACAATCTGCACGCAGCCGCAAGCCTACATGCGCTCCAATGAGAATAACCTGCCAAAGTGAAGGTCATGTGTCAGCTGGCGGCTAAAGCAATCTTTACTTTTTTTTTCGTTTCTGCATCCGTTCTGCCTGCGTCTGCATGCGGCAAAAACGTGAAGTGGGAAGGCAGATAAACAGATATTGGTGGAGGCAGGTGGTAGCGTAATGGTTTGCGTGCCCATCTCCCGAATGCAAGATGGTGCATTTGGGAGATGGGCTCGAATCCCGGTGGTTTGTTTGTGAAGACAGCTTTCTGTGCTCTCTGGTGACTGCGAAGCTCAGAATGAGGCGGCAGCCTGACGACAACGGTCGCCGTCGACGTAACAGAATAAGCGGGCGTGCAAGGTCACACTTAAAGCCGAAAGCACATTCAAAGGAAATACACTAAGCGCTTGTCGACAAAAAAAAAAAAAAAAACGTGATGAGTAACGAGCGGTGTTGTTGAGCGAAACTGTAGACGGATAATGTCACCATAGACAGGACCACGCTGGACAGGACAGGACCAGTGCTCAGCGGAACTATACATCGACAGCGTGTCAACTATCGTCTAATTGATACTTCATTAAGGTCGTTGCGTGTTTGTGTTGTGCCTAGCAGGAGCGAGTAGTGTAAGAGATGACACTGGAGAGAAGGCAGTGAGCGAAGTCCGCGACAAGTAATTGAGGATAGCTATACTGAACGTCGACGCCATGTTGAATAAAGCCTGCGACTTCAGTTGTTCAGCCGCCAGAAAGGCTTGAGTGGTAGCATACCGCTCGGCGTATTTGGTAACCACAGCGACAAACACACACTTTGCGGAAGTAAACAGAGGAAATGGACGTAGTGAGTTGGCCGCCCTTTTCGAGCTCTGGCACAGTTTTAAGAATTGATGGGGCGAAGTATGACGCACATAATAGTATATGTCAACCCTAATGAATCAGCGTCGTCATACTTGCGCGGCACGCCATGGTGACCTGCCACCAGGACATCATGAAGTTGCAGCGATGAGAGTTTTCGTTGGGTACTTGAGAATAAAAACGAGCACATCAGAGACGTCCGAGGGACATTTCTAGGGTACAAGAGCACAACGCCCCCCCCCCAAAAAAATAATAAATCACCAATATAAGCTTACGAATAGGGACATCATAAGATCGAGCACTACGGCGCAAGTTGATCTTGTTTAGGATGACGTCAGCATTTCATTCAGCGTTTATTTCTGAGAAAATGAGTTGAAGTTCCGTTTATTTGCATCACAATGGCAGGCGTAATCAGGCAAACATTGACAGCATTTCATTAGAGAGTGCCTGTCTACTCTGTGGAGATTACGTAAGACAATGACACCAAACACAGAAAGCTTTGCTTACATCGATTCACATATACATGGGATCCGCATAATTTTTTGACTGTCAATTTAAATGCTTAAGAATGGCGCTCATTAACGCAATATTTCCATTCACAGTGAGCAAAAGCGGCTGTCGTATCCGCAGTAGAATTGATTTAAATGGCTTTTATTCTATGGACATTATATCGTTGCCAACTTCCATAGGATTGGAGTCGTCAAAATGGGATACAGTTGACAGGGAAATCAGGAGGTTGATGAACGGCAAGAAGGCAGAAGTTTGCACAAGACCTCAGGGATATAAAATGACTTTTTGAGCAGCTTGGTCAGGCGGCCACGCAATGGTTTCCACGTCTATTAATATCCTCCAAAATATGAACAGAAGCCGACGAAAATGCGGGCATTTTGGGAAAGTTGAAACCGCTGGAAATTTCAGGACAGCATTAGCCTAAATATAAAAGATGACTTAAAAATAAGAAACCATAGCGTTGACAGGGTGGCCAAATTTTGGCACAGATAAATTGGCTGTTGAAGCAGTTCAGCTGAAACGCAATGGTGCGAAATAAGGCGAGAATGCCGGCAAGTGTTGAACAAAGGTCAAGTAGGTCCTGTGGCCGACGCCAGCGCTCGGCAGCTGTCAAGCGACTGCACGTATTAGCGAGATGCCTGGTCGTCAGTAGTTACAGTATGATTCTGGTCTGAAATATTGGACGCGGACTGCATCACATTGAATACAGTGCATTCTACGGTGTCGTTCTTCGACAGATGGTACCGATTCTCGCGCAATGAGGATGGGAACAAATTGTCTCACATGCCGGCTGTCACCTTCCTCCTACTGCCAACATTCCTTCCCCTCCGTAGTTGCTTAGCTTTTATTGGGTTCGGCTGCTAATCACGAGGTCTCGGGATCGAATCCCAACCACGGCAGCCGTATTTCATTGAGTGTGAAATGCGAAAACCCGCGTACTTAGGGTTAGGCGCACGTTAAAAAATCCCAAGTGATCTAAATTATTCCCGAATCCTCCACTACGGCGTGCATCATAATGAAATCATGGTTTTGGCAAGTAAAACCTCATAATGTTTTATGTAGCATTCGTTAAGGATGTCCTGGGCAGTCGCACAACTCTTGAATACAACTAAGTGTCAGGAGTTGTGCGCGAGGTCTTTGAGTATGTAGATATAGCCTTTATGGCGTTCGATAGCTGCTAGTCTACATTGGGGCTATATAATAAAGGCGGAATGGCAACATGGTAGAGAATGTGGAGAACATACAAATCCCGCATATATTACTGCACAATAATTTTAAATAGCGTTCTTGCTTCACGCACGTGGATAACCGCCATAGGAGACTACTTTGGAAACTAACTGCAAGTACTGTATATATCGTACCCAAAGGCGTACCTGGCCTGGTGGCCAGTAAATGGTGACGTAATATTGCGAGCAGCTTCGGCCATAGCATGCTAACGGACGACGACATAGACTGAAGTGACTAGCGCAAGAGTGGACAGGGGACACTAAAGACGCTACAAGGACAAGCGCCCAGTTGGAAGTTCGCGCTTATCCTTGTCGCCTCTTTAGTGTCCCGTGTCCACTCTTGCGCTAGTCACTTTATCATGGAATACCAACTAGCCCAGTCTCACACCCTGCGACGACACAGGGGCAGTTTGCTCAACTCTTGTGTCGTGACTTTTGTGTCACGGTGAAAAACCAACATATCCATGTATATGTCTTAATACTTAAGCACATCTAGATTTGCAGCTGCGGCGGTAGCCCATGAGTGCGCATTGCAGAGTCGCTAGCGAAATAATTGGGGGCACCTTAATGAAAGCGATAGGTCAAAATCAAAATCCGTCAACGACGGCGTCTCTAGTAGACGCTGTGTGATGATCGGACGTTAACAATGTGTGCCGACTGAAGAAAGGCTGCCCCGAAGTGCTTCTGACGGTTAGGCTAGCATCTCCGTAAAATAAAAAAAGAAAAAGAAAGAACCGCATCAAAATCCCGGAATCAACCATTGCTCGTCGCGCCTAAACGCTCTTAGGATGACGAGTAATTTCCAGGCGACGAGCGAATACTCTTGATCAAGAACGCTGATAACGCCGGCGGGACAAGCATTGTGGCGAAGTTCAATGCGCAGGGATAGCTTTTATTTCTTTTTTTATATTTGTTTGGTTGACGTCATCACGCGGTATCGCGGGAAGTTTGAAAAGCTTAAGGCCAGTACGCCACGTGGTGGCACTCACGCGAACTAAACCCCTTGTGTCCAGAAAAGCTGGATACGAGACAGAAGGGAAACGACGTAAACACGTGGTTGTATACGTCGTTTCCCTTCTGCCTCGTCCTTTGTTTCCGCGCTACGAAGTTGCATCAAAGGTAAACCAGGTGGCCGTCGAAGGCTCAACGAAGACTCTAGGTAGTTACTCTGAATTCCTCTGTTGAAATGTGGACCATATATTCGTACTTCCGTACCATTACACGATGGTCGAAATTCTACGACACTGTGCCGTACAGTTGTTCTCACTCTCTCCAGAACATCATGATCACTACAGAAGTGGTTTACAGTCATTTTGTGGCTATATAGAAGGGTAAAGGAGCGCAGACAGCCATAAAGCAGAGTCTGCAAGCCCCAGGAAATCTGGTCTTTCACTGCAAACGCTACGGTGGCACTCTGCAACTCGAAAGCGCTGTTGGTCACTGTAACAAATTATGTACACAAATCAAATGCTAATTTACGGAAGCCTTCTGCATGTTGCCTTGCAGATTTGGAACATGTGTCAGCGCGCCCACTGTCACTTTGAGTACGAAAGAAATCTCCCTCCTGCAAAGAGAATACATTAATCACCCCAGACATATTTATCAGCTTTACGTAATGCTCATTCGCTGTTGTATGTGACGGCTTGATTTGTTTATTAACCAACCGTGGTAGCTTAGCGTTACGGCGTTGCATTACTGAGCTCGAGGCCACAGGTTCGATTCCGGCCGCAGCGGCCGCATTTCGATGGGGCAGAAATGCGAAAACGCTCGTGAACTTACATTTGGGTGCACGTTATTGAGCCCCAGCGGGACAAAATTAATTTGTTCTCCCCCACTACAGGCGTTCCTCATAGACAGATCTTTGGCACGCAAAACTTCATATCTTATTCGTTTTTAGCGAGTTCACTGTCCACTTTCTTTCTTTCTTTCTGTCTGTCTTTCTTTTCTTCTATACGGTTTCCATGCCCTTTGTGAGAAATTCTTTGGGTGGTAGAGTTCGCATCCTGTCATATTTTTCTTTCTTGTGCCTGTTTTATGGTCTGAATGAAGACCTTAGTAGTTCAAAATTTGTATTGCATTTGGAGCGTACATTTATGTAGCAAAATCAAAGGCTCTCATTTTCCTAGAGTCGTTCACCCTGTAAAACTTTTTTAAGCACGTGTCCTATGGTTGTTTTTTTGTCATCGTTGTCGTCGTCGTCATCGCCGTTGTTGCTGTTGTTGTTAAAGCATGGCACAAATGATTCCGAACCGAACGCACGACCTAGAGTTTTTGTTCTACCAGTTATCACAATCAAACTTGATAAGTGTCGTGCGTGCGAGCTGCTCCGATAGTTCAGCATTTGGTTTGCGATTAATAATTTTGGGCGCTAATTGCCCTTGAGAAATTTCGTGGCAGAGTTGTGTCGGAACAAGAATTATGGCAAGGAAGCGTTGTTGCAGCTTCAAAAATTGCTTTTAGTTGTTTTTTTTTTTTTTGCTGTCGAAGAAGATAAATATATGCAGCAAGCAAAAAATTACTCCACAGTATCCTACACTGAACCCAGCTTAGGCAATCGAAAGTTTACCTATGACAAAGTTTCCTTGAATCTCAAGCGATAATTTTTCTAAGCAAACATGGCTCGCCTTGTGCACCCCATGCACATCTTCCCTAAAAAAGTAACATGCGAAACATTCCGAAAATGCACAGGCTTTTAATAATACGTTACATCATTAAGAACAAAAAATGCCGTTTGAATGCAGCACCGCGCTCTCCTTTAAAGAATAAAAAATATTGAGTGTAGTTCAATGTTCAGCTTCATGGTTGAAAACCGACATCTAAAGAGCCCTGTGTTGTGTGTTCTTGTGTCTACTTCGTTTCTTTGCGCTACCACTTTTCACGTGGAGATTGAAAAGTCGAGTCACGGGACTGCGGCGAACTTTCTTCTTACCGCTTTCCCCTTTATAGTCCTCGCTGCCTCTTTCACTTTACAACGCGAAACTGTATATAGTTGCCTTGGTATTACACGCAATCGGAGTCGGGCCGCGACCGCACTGAAACGTTCTACTGTTACAGTAATCATTTTTATTACCTTTCAGTGTGTGATTCTGCGCGGATAGTTACAGCTAGAGCCCCACATAACATTGGTGAAAGACCTCAATCGTCCCTAAAACAAAACTGGCCCAACGTAAAGAAAACTACAACCCTTAGTATATATCAGGCTATCTGAAATCGAGTCTTGCCGCTTGGATGCTCCGCTGCACGGGCCACGGCATCTTTTTCTATCGGTCAATTACAGGCAAGGCCATGGTACCGCAATAAATTTTCGGCCGAGAGGTTGCCTGACGTCAAGAAACAATGTTCATGATGGATCGCCAATTGCTTCAGACGCCATAAGCCCCCTACGAAAAGAACGAAAACGGAAATAGCAGTAATATCACAAGTTCAGCTTTCAACCTAAACTCATGGTTGCCACCCCACTCCAAAACGCTCGCATGAGTGCGTATTGTATTCAGGAGAAACCCAGTCATTTCTCTAAGGACGTTGTTTGCCTCCGTTGCCTTATTTCTCACAGTTGTACGAAATGAAGACGAGGTGTTCAACAATAGAAACAACAGCAAAATATCAGCTTTAGTTCTAAGCTTGCGGCAAGGCTCGAAGCTTATGCGCCGAGATCATTCCGGGAAGACTTTCGGCAGCGGCCTGTGAGAGCATATCAAAAGTGTGGTTGCAGCTGCTATTGCACTGAAATCTGAACTTATTCGTCGTTGGTTCACGCCTTCAATTTACTTTCTTCTTATTTTTATTCACCCAGCAAATTTTTTCTGCTGCGCTTTATATACTGCACCGGCGAAAGAAATAGGAATCCGAAATAGCTAAAGCCGCGAAAAGATTGAATGACCCCGGCGTTTATTAATCACCCCAGCAGTGCTGCCTGGGCGATAATTTGCATAAGGTAACAGGAAGAAGGGGGATGTTAGCTACAGGCGGATTGATACTTGCAAAGGCACCCTCGCAGTCGCGTGCATAATGGATTGCAGCGATATAGGAAATGCAGATAGGCCTTGCCTCATTGGCAATGCTAAATATACCAAAGTAGTGGATAGTTTGTATCGCCGCTAATGCGAATTCACTCTTGCAGCCCATAAACGTTACCACGGGTCAGCGAGAACCACCTCCCTCGGACTGTAATCATTTTCGTGTGGGGTCGGAAAATTCTGCCCCTTTCGTTTTCCTCCGTCCTTTCGTGGACGAATGGTTTGGCCCGCTCTGAGATGGGCCTATCGCATATCATGCAGTGCAAAGCAGCAGGCTCGACTGGTCACTTTCGGGGACACTTTCCGACGCTTCACCGGAGCTGTGGGAAGAAAGCCAGCTGCCTCAGCCAATCAGTATGCAGGGACTATACATCCTTGAAAGTGATTGATCAAGGATACGGTCGCTGTAGCTACAGCCGTATCCTCGACGCAGCTTACTGTAGAGGGTGGAAAGGTTGAGGCATCTCTTGTGGAGGTCGACAAGCCATTATTATTATTATTATTATTATTATTATTATTATTATTATTATTATTATTATTATTATTATTATTTAATAATGTGAAAGCAATTATGTGAACACTCCGGCGCACTTATGCAACCGCCGTCGCCGTGATGTTCCATATAAAGTCGGTGGCTGCTGTGTATGGCGCTGGCCATCTCGACATCTCTTGGTATCTCGACAGCGATCTGCGATGGGGACTGAGTGCTGATAGTTTAGTGTGCGCTGTGTTTTCACTGCTTCGTTCGCGTTGAAGCGAGGGACAGCACGGAGGCCATCGGAAGCACACACTGTGCAATCACTTGCCGCTTGGCGCATACGCTCTCAGATTCTAGCATAGCGCTCCCGAATTCTTCCACAAGTGTGCATTCACATCAGCAATGACGCACATTGAGTTTGCTCCGCCCTAGCCGCATGAATTCACCAGTGCAACCACCGAGGATGTGACTGCAGTGAATCAGTGAACCGATGGACATTGAGTAATTACGTCGGCTGATGTAAAGTGCTCAGTGATTGAAACACTATACTCGGACCACATGGCGGCCCGAACTTTTTTGCGCCATTGTTGAGCGCTGGGGGACGCTAAGCTGATGCATTCTTGCATCAAGTGAAAGCGAGAGTCTTTTCGATGCATCGTGACTGCATTCGGCCCCCACACCCAGCGCTCACCGGTGGCGCAAAAAGCGCCAGCTGCCATGCTGTCCGAGTATCGCGTTTCAGTCGCCGAGCGCTGCATATATGTGTAATTGTACATACTCTAACGCAGTAAAATTGTAAAATTTTGCATAATCCTCATTTTTAACAATGCGATGTGATATAGACATTTCACCTTCACAAGCTGCGGTGTACGTTTTGCTTGAGAAAATTACCACGCTTCGCGAGCGCACACCTATATACTGCCTAAAATCTGTGGGCCTACGGCTGTGAAAATATTAATTTGTTATTTATAGTTTCCTTATTTTGCTTGCCAATTTATTCAATACGTGCAGTATTCTCATAAGGCGTCCTAACAGTGCGCCAGAACGAACAAAGGCCTAATGGTTCTTTCTTGGCACTTTGTTAAATATTTATTTATTTATTTATTTATTTATTTATTTATTTATTTATTTATTTATTTATTTATTGAAATGTGAGTCTTATTTATGGTCATTATGCTCTTCCTTTCTTGTCATCTTTCTTTTCTTATTTAGTGACAGAAATAATAAATGTGAGATTTCATATCTTTTGCGAAAAAAAATATTCTTGCCAGATGTTTAAAGCTGAATGCTTTTGTCATGGAAGCTGCGAAACTCCTCATACGTTCCATGTCTCAAAACCCGGACCCACTGATTGGACAAAGCGCGAGGTTCCACCGAATGCAAGTCACCTTTGGGCCAAAAGGTGATGTTGCCAAATGAAATAAGAAAAAAAATTCCTGAGAACGCGTCGTAGGCTAAATAAAATAAAGAAGTTTTTCATCCGGTGCTTTTTCACAGCCAGACGTGGCAACATTGGAACACATTTACAACGTCCACAGATTCCGCCTGCATGTCTGCACAGACGGTTCGGCAAAACTCAACAGCTCTGCTGCTGAAGTAATGATTCCGGCAAAATCTGCAGAAATGAAGATAAAGACTTCGTGTGTTACCACCTCGAGGCGTGCAGAACCTACAACACTCCGTGTTGCACTTGATTTCATTTTTCAGGAACCATTGTAACAGTTTTTAGCGATTCAAAAGGCAGCCTTTTAGTGCGTACAGACACCAATGCGCTACAGACCCAATGAACAACTGACCTCAGAAATACGACTTATTTATTATCGCAGCCATGACAAGGGGCACAGCATAATCTTTCAATGGCTTCCAGGACCTTACAACATCAGCGGGAATGAACACGCCGACAAAGCCACCCGATCTGCGTATGAAAGTGGCCAATATGTCTTGAACTCGCTTGCGCGAACAGACGCTGCGGCTGGGCTGCGGTTGATGTCCCGTGAATGTACTTTGCCCCTGTGGGACTCTAACGTTTTCATCATGTGTCATTTGTGTTCGTTGTCTCCAGATATACAGATGCATCTACCGCCTGGGCTGCCACGACGTGAACAGACCATGCTCTACCGTCTGTGGCTAGGCGTTGCATTTATGTACTCTTATGCCTTCCTCATCGGAATGGCCAACAGCACCATGTGCGATACATGCAGCGGTTAAGGGACGCTCGTACACATTATCTGTGCCTGTCCGCGATATAGTGCCGAGAGACAAGTGATGTGCAGAGTCCTGAACCAGTTGAATAATCGCTCACTATAAGAACTAAAAGCTTTAGGCCAGTGCTCCCTAAGAACATCCGCGCTGAAAGCCTTATTCGCCCTACTAAAATTCCTGCGGTCTACGAGCCTTCACGATAGGCTTTAAGAACGCCGCCCCCTACTACTCTATGAGGTACGCGAATTGTTTGTGCTCGTCTCTCTCTCTCTCTCTCTCTCTTTTTTTTTTACCTCCCTACTCCTTCCCCCGTGCAGGGTAGCCAAACGAAATTACCTCTGGTTAACCTTAACCTCCCTGCCTTTCTATAGAGCCTTTCACTCTCGCTCTCTCTCAGCGGACGATGTCCGATGACTGCGACAGCGCACCGAAGAAAAGCTGCACTTCGTCAGTCACTGGTGGAACGTCAGTTAACTCCCGCAGGTCGAGTTGGGTCAGCTTTGTGGGAGGTCAAAGAGGAGTTTCGTAGTACTGATTGAAACCGTCTGCCTATGACGATCTGGTATTTTTAAACGTGCGATAGGCTAAAAAATCCGGGGCATACAAAAAGGCGTTCAGTTGTGAGAAGAGGCGCGTGAGTCACTGATTCATTTAACTCAATTATTGTGAACAGCACTTTTGACTACTCAGCATGTTTGGCAACTGCCATGGGACTTGAGAAAGAACCTACCTCCTTCCTCCCCCCCCCCCCCCTCGGCAAGTCTTTGTGACGGTTTAGTGCGCACTTTCAAGTGAGTGCGCAACTATAGTACGCTCTATCTTCCCTTCTTTCTATCGTTTCTCCCCATTATGCCTTCTCGCCAACGCCAACTGCAGGTTAGCAAACGTGATGTGCGTCTGGTTAACATACTTGATTTTCCTTGCTTCTCGCTCTCATTTAGGGAACTTCAGTGCCACCGTGGAAACGCGAGGCATCTCTTAATCAACGCATCTGCGGCTGCTTGAGATTGCAGGGGAGCATATTATAAGATGCGCCCCTGCAATCTCAAGTAGCACCAGACGCACGCTGTCAGCAGTGCCATCTATATTCAATCAAGTCATACAAGAGACATGCCCCGGTTAGCAGTCTCCATAAGGTGGCTTATTGCTGATTATTATTATTTTAGAGCCCTCGCTTCACAAACCTGCCATCCTCGCACAAAGCCGACAGGGTGCAGCGGAAAGCAAGCAGTTCAATACGATCGCCGGTGAAGAGAAAAAGCGCGCCGCAGTGCACGTGCACCATAGTTTCAGGCCACGCGTCTCGATCAAGGCTGTGCACAACTGGGCGCTGTGGAACTATGTAGCAGATGAGCTCGACAGCAAGCTGGCTGCGTTTGTAATAGCCCAATGCAAGTTCTATCGCTTCGTTTTTGCATAGTGGCTATGGTGCATTGGTTAGAATACCCGACTTCAAAACAGTGATCATTCGTTCGGTACGATCCCAGGCCCGATATCCCTTATATTGCGATAGCAATTATATGGAGATTCCAGGCGCATTTCTGCCGCCGCCGTCGCCGTGATCTTCCTTATAAAGTCCAAGGGCGATGACACCGTAGCCGCGCGCCGTATGCGGTATCTGCCAGTGAACGCTCGCGAGGGGAGCCGACGATCGGGGGCTCAGTCTGGGGCGCTCGAGGGAGGAAAGACCAAACGCACTGTCTTCCGTCGCGCGAAAGGCCGTGAGGGGATGGCAGAGAGGGAGGGGGGTAGCGGCGTGATGCTCCGGCAACGCAAGTGCGCATATCGCGACCGGGCGCAAGGGGAACTGACGACCGCGGCTGAATCAGGCGCGCGAAAGGGAGGAAAAAGGGGAGGCAGCGCGGGTAGGAGCGGGCCGCTTCTACTCCGCCAGCAACTGCGTACTTTACGCGGCTGCGCGCGGTCGCGCGCGCCGTATCTTGAAAGCGATCTGCAGACGGCTCGTACGTTTGTGCGTGCTGTGTTCTCGCCGCTCAGTTTGCGTTGAAGCGGTAGAGAGCACAAAGGTATGTTCAATCGCTGCTGCTGCGGCGCTTGCTCCCGCCAACGTTTTGACAGCGAATGTCCGCGTGGTAATTGAGTTTGTTCGTGTATGCCTGTGCGGGCTGACACCATGCTTGTTAATTCAGTTAGTAAGCGAATGTTCTAAGTTTATACGGCCGATGAATCTGTACTATCCTTATTTCGTATATATGTCTACCAATTTCCCATCGTAATCGATGCTTCGCCTTTTCGGCGAAACTGCGACTTTTTTTGTCTGAAGCAAAGCGTCACGAATGAACGAACGAACAAGAATGACACATTTCATACGACACAACTGTGGTTCGGAGTGTAATCTGCGGCTGGAGCTAGAGAGTGAGCAGAAGTATTCTTCAATGAATGCCAGAAATGTCTGCTTGGCCATACGCCTAACAGGCTATACTGGAGACGACGGGCGTGACATATGAAATGGAGCATTCATATAAGGTACACACGCCCACAACTTACGCAACTACACACTGTACCATGCAACTAACGTGTCTGGTCGAGGCTAGTGTCTCTGAGGAAATCAAAAAGCGCTTTTGTGGGGCGTAAACTCAATGCTCCAAGGTAAAATTCTATAGGGAGCGTCCACATACATTTCAAGTAAATTTTAGAGTTCCCCTAAATTGAGGCCGTATTGGGCGTGCATGCAGACGCATCAAGCATTTCACGTATTGCAGAAATGTTGCACTTTGACGAACGAGTCAATTGCAGTTTGCGCAGAAGTATTCTTGGCTTCGGTACCGAATTCTCAAAGCCTTTCGTTTGGTAGAACTGCTTTTCAGTGCACGAGCACCTTCGTTAACAGTAAGTTCGGTAATATCAGGCCATTTTAAATGCTAAGCATTTCTTGGCGAACATTTGCCACTTTGACAGTATCTATCTATCTATCTATCTATCTATCTATCTATCTATCTATCTATCTATCTATCTATCTATCTATCTATCTATCTAGCCGCCTACGCCATGGTGCTCTCATGGTCGTTTCGTTAACTTGGCATGTACGACAGTTGGCATAGTATGACAAGAGTGTATGACGAACATAAATGATAGGTCATGAATGCCATGACATGCGTGTCGTGTAGGTCATGAAACAGCCGCCTACGTCTTGGTACGTGCCAAAATTGGCATAGTATGACAGGAGTATATGACGAACATAAATGATAGATCATGACACGAGTGTCAGGAAATGCGTGTCATGTAGGTCATGAAACAGCCGCCTACGTCTTGGTGCTCTCATGGTCGTTTCGTTAACTTGGTATGTACCAAAGCTGGCATAGTATGAGAGCAGTGTATGACGAACATAATGATCGGTCATGACATGCGTGTAATGTAGGTCATGAAACAGCCGCCTGCATCTTGGTGCTGTCATGGTTGTTTCGTTAACTTGGTAGGCTCCCCGCACACTGCTTCGTATAACGTCAATTCCCACAGGGCGTGAAATCTGTCTTTATTTCCTATTTCCCGATGAAGGAGGGTGGAAAAAAAGCCGAAAGCGACGGCTTGAAAATTCCTTTGTTTATGAATTGTAGGCGGTGAGCTTGCAAAGTGTACCCACTTGAAATAAATTTCCAGGATTACTCCTGGTTGGCCCTCCATGGTGTGCATTAGCCTGGGTTGATGTGTTGAGCTTGCTATCAGAAGAGCAACATACAGGCTACGCACCGGTCTTGGTGAGTTTCTCCCAAGGCTTTTCACGGACACTTCGACGGTTCGGGAATTTACTGGCTTTTTGGAGACGCCTCACACCTACGACAAAAAAATTACAAGCAATAAGTCGATCGCATCCACCAGTTCCTGTGCGAGAGTGTATTGGAACCATGCATGCTGCAAGACTGCTGACTGCAGGGCGGTGATATTTCTGGGCATGTCTTCGTGGTTTCCATCACGACTGGCCTGTCGTAAGCAGGCTTCAGTCAATTCTGACTGAACAGAACCAGAGGAAACTCCGCAGATTTTTATTCGAGAGGAATGCTTAGTATGGGAGACCGCAAAACACTGCAGCCGTGAACGGAATGTCAGGTGATGCCAGGTGACAGTTCTCTGATTGCCAAAACATGCCGGTTGCGGCGCAGAGAATGAAATATAAGCTTCCAATTGACAATAGTAATAAACTCACTACAATAAACGCAACATAAAGCGCCGCTATGCGAATATTGAGTAGTATACAGTGGTTGCAAGAGACAGATCGAGACCATGAAACAGTTTCCACGTACTTTACATTACATACTCCATAGAACAATAGTTATTCAAATGGGATTTGTTGGCGCAAAAACCACCTCGGCTGTGCTGCGCCAGCCACAAGATGAGCGAAGACACACGACTTAACACATTCGATGGCTATCAATATATGCTATAGAGCTGATACACTCGATTAAGATACAAATAACAATATCTCTGAACAACAAACCTGTTGGAATATTTATCGGCTCGACGACTGGTCCGTTGCACTGCAACTTCTTCCAGAGCAGTCTTGTTGTGATCCAGAGTCGCCATGCTGCCTTCAAACTGTCGAATGTAGAAGTTTCCACGCGGTTGACACGCTTCGGACGCCCACGCGACGCAGGATAACCAACTCCAATGAAATGTGAACGACGACAATCTTCTTCACACGCTCGCCACAGCGACACAAATAAACTCATGCAATATCGACCGGGTGTTCGCTTCAAGTAATGGTCACACAACCCTCCTTCTCGGTGTGCCCACTCCACTTAGCAAACGCCGCGTGGTTCCTTTTATAGCAATCGACGCTAACCTCGGAAAATTCGAGACGGCTCTCGAGAGATCAGTTGGGTTAGCCATGTCCGTGGCTGGTGTCGCTTTTTCATTGTGTTTACCAAGGACAAGAGTATGAGCTTTCGCCTTTTACTGGTTTGGAACATTCGAGAATGTTAAATATGGTGCCGCCGGGTTGATACAATCTGTTCCTGGCGCATATCAAAGCGTTTCGTGCTCATAGCATGAAACTCTATGGCGCCTCCATCGTCAACCGCCAGATTTTTGTTCGTAGGCCGGAATCAAGTTCTGATTGTAATATATATCACAGTTCGGGAGCTGGGGGTTCACAAAATGATTAAGGGATATCAAAATCATAGGATATATTTCGATCTCAGGAATAATAGCAAAATCGAAAGCATGTGCTATTGCTAGTTGCCGGCGAATGCAGTGAATACAGCTGAAAGACGACGATTGCGGCCTCAAGCCCTGGGATACCTATTCGAAACGAATCATCAGCCTTGTTCAATCATCAATGCGGCAGACGCCCACTCACTCAGAGCCTTGGATAAGCACGCTTATGCCGCGCTGCGTCCACGTCGGAATATCTAACAAAATACGACCCGTGTGGTTAACTTTACACAGTACCGCAAGTGAAAGCGTTGTTAGGGCTTTCCTTTACAATCTGGTATCGTTATCGTCAGCAAAACGTTATAAAAGAACTGAGCCATCAGGCATTGCGGAGCTCCACAAACGCATTACTTCGTCCGCAAAACGTGCGTTGCCTTTTAATGCGTTGGGTGCAAGCCATCTTGTGCCTTGCACCACCAAACTGAGTTTATGACCGCATACTAAAGGACAATGGTTTTTCGTTTGCTCTAGCGCACTTACTCAGCGTATACTGCTAACTCTGGTATTTTTTTTCCTTTGCGCGCTCACCCTGCTATTATTACTGCAAGAAATCAAATATGAAATCAAACTGTCCTGCTTTACGACGCGCGACGAAACTAGACGCTTTGAAGCTTCTATTTCAAGATGCTTCGAGGCACGTTATGAAGAAACGGATGGGCGATGTGGTCGACACTGTGGACAAGAGAAAATGGCTGACCATGAATACCGCAGCCGTAGAAATAATCTTATAGTGTTTGGAATTCCGAAAAGTGAAAAAGAGACTGCTGAACAGATTGAAAAGAAAATGTTAACTGATCTTTTCCGAAAGCGGCTTAATGTTAACATAACAACAGCGGAAAAAATACATAGGTTGGGTAGAAAGCAGGAAGGAAAAGTATGCCCAGTTATCATGAGCGTTTTCGACTACAAAGAAAAGGCTGCGGTGTTCAAGAACTGCAGAAAGTTAAAAGGGACCGGTATTTCTGTCTCGGATGATTATTCTATAATTGTATTCTATCCTATTCTGTTCTATTCTATGATTTTATAATTCTATTATTCTAGTTACACTTCATGCTCTTCTCACATGCTCAACGCACATTCGAAATTGACGTCCCGTGAAAATACATATGCGAGATATGTTAGTTTGCTGTCACAAAGTTGTTTTTACGCTTCGTCCTTTTATTAGAATGGTCAGATTCCAAAGTGTGTGCACTTTATCCGTATCTTGACATTAAAGAGGCCCATTAATCTCTAATGCGCACTTATACCGCTCCCAGATTATTTTAACTGCAAATGTATATTGCAAGATTGTTGACAGACAAGCGGAAGTCGGTAATGAACCATATAATCAGTCTCTTGCACAAAAAATAAAAAAGAAAAGAAATTGGTAGAATCCACCTATCGATGACTGTCATTGTCAATGGGCGAGTGTAAATGAAGACTGACCTGAATACTATTCATCATCATCATGGGCATTATCATTGCCAACATGGCGCCATTACGGAGCTACATATAGGCTAGGAGGTCCCCTAGCGAAGCGTTATTACAATCATCGAGGAAGGAAACTGAGGAGAGGCCCTACCCACTCCGCGCGCTAGGAGAAAAGTGTGGAGGAAGTGACGTAGTACCTTCTCCTCTTTTTTGCTGATTTTTTATTTCTTTGCCGTAGCGGCCACGCCTTTCGGGCCACAATGGCGGCTTTGTTTTGGTTCTGTGCGCTCACACATGTTGCTCCGTAGGTTTCGTACCGTGGCAAAGGCGCCGTGCGGGCAGGTTTGCGTTGGTCTTCGTGTTTTGTTGCGTGGACCGTGCTCTCCCGTATGTTGCTGTGGCCAGGTGGGACAGGAGGAACTAAAATTCGTCAAATGAACGCGCATGTACCGCGCCACGGCAACGGCTACGGACGAAGGAATATCCCGGGAAATTTCGCCCTTTTTCGAGGAATCATGCTAACGTGCTAACGATAAAGCGTGGAAGACAGCATGGGTGGTGCCAGTGCTCAAGTCCGGAAAGGATCCTGCAAACCTCACCTCATATCGGCCAGTATCGCTAACATCCTGCGTATCAAAGTTGATGGAAAGACTAATATGTACGAGGTTAACATGGTATCTTGAGCAAGGAAATAGACTGCCATCATGTATGACCGGATTTCGTCCACGGTTGAGTGCCCAGGACAGTGTCTTGGATCTACTGAGCCATATCGAGCACCATCGCGTTGACGGCCTTTCCACACTCGCCATCTTTATGGACGTTGCCAAGGCATACGACTGTGTGCTTCATACAGGCATCATCAACGGACTCCGAGCCATGGGCGTCTCGGGAAATGCTCTTCGATTCGTCCATGAATTTCTCAGTGATCGATGTGTACAAGTTAAGCTGGGAAGTATAATGAGTGTCAAGCGACGCATTTCCCTCGGCGTCCCACAAGGAAGTGTCCTATCCCCCTTGCTTTTTAACGTTGCCATGGCCAGCCTTCCAGATGCCCTGAAAGTAGGTCGGACGGCAGTTAAAATGTCCATCTACGCAGATGACATCTGCATTTGGATCTCGGGGTACCAACACAAACGTTTGGCCCGGATAGCCCAGGCCGCAATCTCCACTATCGATCGCCACTTATCGACGCTTGGCCTATCCTTATCAGCAGAAAAATCAGCCTTCATGCTTTTCCCGGGAGTGAGACGCAAGTCAACACGTCTGACGCTGAATATCAGAGGGCATTCAATTCTTCGTGCAACTCATGTTCGATTCCTGGGCGTCACCATCGACAACAAGCTACTATGGCGTGGTGCGGTCGAAAGTGTTGTGGCTGCATCGGTGCAAAGAATCAACGCACTTCGTCGATTGGCAGGTGTACGTTGGGGAAACAATCCTATATCCATGCTTAACCTGAACGCTGCACTGATAACAAGCCGCATTCTCTATCAGCTCCCTCTGATATCACCGTCATCGAGTCAATTCGAGCGCTTGGAGGCAGTGCACAGAAAGGGACTTCGCTTGGCGATGGGAGTTCCAACGGCGGCTTCAAACAAGAAAGTCACTAATGAGGCAGAGTCTCTTCCACTCCGCCGCTTGGCATCTCAGGCCTTGCTGACGCAGCTATTAAGGCTGGGCGAGTCACGCGCAGGCACGGCGCTTCTCCGGCGGCTAAGATCAAGAACTCGCTCACATTTCCATGCGGCGCTGAACACCTTCCGATTTTTAGGATTGGAATGGCCTAAACGAGGTCGCCTTGGCCCGCCATGGTCTTTTCCGGACGTTACCTGCAGCCTCAATGTACCCCACCTACCGACGAAACGCACCATTTCAACTGCCGAAGCCAATTTTATTGTGTTGGACCACTTGAGCACTTTGTTTCCAAGCCATCTACAAGTGTACACAGACGGTTCGGTGTGTGCACAAACAGATAGCTGTGCAGCGGCATTCTGCATACCATCCCTTGATGTGTCATGGTCTGGCCGACTGGATCGCGTAGTTTCCTCTACAACAGTAGAAAGCGCCGCAATCACCGCGTCTTTGCGGAAACTACGTGCCTTTTCTGCACGAGATGTCGTGGTGCTGACGGATTCCAAGTCAGCATTGCAAAGATTACATCGGGGCCTACCTCTAGAGAAATTTACAAGGCAGTCTCTGGCACTGATTGACGACCTCACGAGCAAAGGATTTAACATAAGGTTTCAGTGGATTCCATCACACGTAGGAATTGATGGAAACGAGGAAGCTGACGCCCTTGCACGCCTAGCGCTGACATGTGTCCCAAAAGTGAAAGCTCCAAAAGCTTTTCAAAACCCTAAGGATGCAATCCGCCTTCACTTTAGACAGATGCACAAGAATCCACACGAATCCTGTGTGACTCATGGATTTACACGCGAACTAGCGACGCTTTTATACCGCATCAGGACCGACTCCGCATACACCCCAGCTTGGTTATTCAAGACTGGGCTTCGCGCTTCCCCACTCTGTATTTTCTGTGGTGACATTGGTGACATCGAACATTTCATTTGGCTATGCCCACAGTTTGACACAGAAAGAAAAGCGTTGGTCGACAACCTGCAAAAAAGCGGTCTCACGCACAGGACCTTTGAAGACGTTGTTTTCCCCGGAGGGCCCGCGGCATTCAGGAAGAGAGCGCAACGCCTGCTGATAGCCTTCCTGCGAGACACGGGGCTCATCGACACCTGGTGACACATCCCTGCTCTCAACTTGAAGGAGGATCAGGCGGAACAATTGCCCGCTATGTATGCCAGGCTAACCCCGCCTGCTTCAACATCACCACCACCACCACCACCGCTTGGTATTGCTGCGGAGCGCGCGGATCCGAGCAGCACGGTTTCGCGCAGCGTGGTGTGGTTTCGCGAGAAATGTAAGCAAGAGAGGAGAGCTGGCCCGACAGGCGGAGCAACGCCTTGAGCTACGCCAACTTCCGGCTTCACTTTAGCTTCACAAAGAGTGACGTCAGGGCCTCTCCTTAGTTTCCTTCCTCCGTGGTTACAATGAAGGATCGTCATGCAACGTCATTGCTCCGACACGCAACGTGTGCGCACGATACAGTAGTGCGGCGCCATCTATGGGGCCCTAGCATCGCCTAGAAACTAGGAGCACCGATCCAGCGAAGAGGGCATAGACGATTTTACATTCGATTCATGGGCGCCGCCATCTTGGGCTGTTACACAAGCAATTTCTCAATTTTATGAGAAATGAAGTCCCGTTACATGGTCAGGAAACGCTGTACGCATTTATACAATTATTTTCATGCTTGCGAATCGGCTGTAGGGACGTGTACATTTCGTTAAAGATAAAAAGCAGTAGCGTTAACAGCCCAAGATGGCGGCACCTAAACGCTTCCGCAATATAGCCTATAGGTGCAGGCAAAATAAATGCTCTGCATATTTAAAATGAACGCACTTCTGCGATTCCTACAGCTCTGAACATTGGGACAGTAGGAGATTCTTGCAGCACAGACACCACACCATCAGGTTTATTTTTATTTATTTCCCTCTAAATATGGCGCATAACCACTATGGAAAATTTG
Source organism: Dermacentor variabilis (assembly GCF_050947875.1). Taxonomy (NCBI): domain Eukaryota; kingdom Metazoa; phylum Arthropoda; class Arachnida; order Ixodida; family Ixodidae; genus Dermacentor; species Dermacentor variabilis. The sequence goes on from NC_134568.1 coordinate 282,480,805, forward strand.
CGAGGAATCGGGGAAGACGACGAAGTGTCTTCTTGACAGAACGCTTGTTTCTGTGCTCTCTGCATTTTTGGTGAACTCTTTGCCTTTCGGGGTGCCTCACCTCCCCGTCTTGCGACCATGGACGCGGAGCATGCCACAGGCCCGCCTGGCCAGAAGTCATCACGGCTGTCAACCGCAAGGAAGCGAGTTGGCTCCCCCAGCGACACCGAGGACACCGAGCTGTACTCTATGTCGGAAGACGACTCATCCGACGACGGCTTCATACCCGTCCGGAGTAAGAGGGCGAAGAGAAAGATCGCCAACACAGCGCCGTCCCCTCCTGCGAGCACTACGACTATGAAGTCAAGGCCTGCGCGCTGGCCACACGTCATCATCTTTATGCCGGAAGAACCGTCAAGCAACCTACGGTTGCTGAACAGGCAAGCCCTATCCATTTTTCTGGAACGTGCGGTGCCGGATCAAATTAAAGACATCAGAATAAACCCACGCAAGAATATACTCGCCATAGACGTGTACAACGCGAGTGCGCTTGGAACACTTCAAGAAATCACGGAGCTTGGCGGAATCAAAATGCGCCCCTTCATCCCGATCGACGACACATCGCTAGCCGGTGTAATTTACGACATTGACATTGCCATTCCCAATGAAGATTTACCTAGCCTCATCAAGCCGGCAAACGAGGGCACGATCATTACGCAAGTGCGCCGTCTTGGGAACACGCGCTGCGTAAAAGTAATCTTCAAGGGGGATTGCATACCCTCCCACGTTAAAGTCGGACATTTTCGACATCCAGTTCGACCATTCATCCAGAAGCCGCTTCAATGCCATCAGTGCTTCAGGCTAGGACACGTAAAGGGCGTGTGTCCCAACTCGCTTCTGTGTCCCCGTTGCGCTGAACCTCATGCAGAAGTGACCTGCGGTGCCACAGTTCTGAAGTGCGCCAACTGTAGCGGCCCTCACGCAGCCTCGTCGAAAGACTGCCCCCGCATCAAGAGGGAGCGCGCGGTTCTTAAAGCAAATGGCCAGAGACAATTCGGCCCACAGGGAGGCAGCCGAAGTAGTCCGGCGTCGGCGTCTACGTCGGCACCGTCGTACGTCTTCAAAGAAGGCGCATGAGCGAAACTATAGTACCCGCTCCACTACGGAACCATCTAGTCGCGACGCGAAAGGGCCCACCACTTCCACGAGGGCATCAGATAAGACTCTTTCTTTAGAGGAATGGCCTACGCTACCGAGCCGCTCCCTTGCTAAGGAACCTCAGAAGGTCACGGCGCCACCGGAGCCTTCTCCGGCCATTGATGATTCACCTAAAACAGATCAAGTCATCTCGGTGCTACGTTCCCTCATGGAGGCCATCCGAACGATTTTAGTTGAGATGGGGACACCGTCTGCTCGTAGCGCACTTAAAGTGCTGGACGCCTTAAGCCCAGTGCTTGAATCCCTCAACTAGACAGATGGCTACCCATACCCCATCCTTCCGAAAAGAAGTCAAGGCAGCGTCTGTCATGCAGTGGAACGCCAGAGGGCTAAAATCACGAATTTCAGATTTCCGTCAGTATGTGTACACCAATGTGTTTCCACTCATCGTCATTTGTGAGCCCAACTTGTCGAAACCAATCAGACTGTCAGGGTACGAATGTTTCATGTCATCAACAAATAGTGCATGCAGCAAGATCATCGTTTTTGTTCGACGTGAACTCACCTATGTTTTGCAACCAATTGCGCCCCACGACGACAATCAGTATATTTGCATCACTGTTAAAAAGAACAAACTCATGTTTACTCTCATAGGCGTGTATATATCGCCTTCCAGCAATTTCGACACTAAAAGATTAGCGGATATTTTGAGTGTTTGCCCCGCCCCATGGGTCATCATAGGAGATTTCAATGCACACCATCCAGCATGGGGAAGTACAAAGACAAATGCAAGAGGACGAAGATTATCAAGCATCGCCTACAACTATGGCCTTACTCTCTTGAACGATGGTAGCCCCACCTTTCTTCGAGGCGTGACATACGGCAGCTGCCTCGACCTTGCTTTTGTCTCCAACTCTCTCGCCAGATATGTGAAGTGGTTACCAGATATTGAGACACATGGGAGTGATCACATTCCCACCTATCTGACCATCAAAGGCTTGTCGTCTAGATCTGGCCCACGAAATACCATTCGGACGATTCAATGGGCCAACTTCAAATCTGATATGGAAGATGCCTGCAGCGAGGGCCTACCCTCTGGGTTAGAACAAACAATTAAAAATACGATGCGGAACGCCACTCGCATACTGACGATCTCTCACACGCGAAACGACTTCGACATAGAATTAGAGCGACTTCGCGCACTTCGTCGCCGGGCGGAACGTCGATATCGGCGTACAAGATCAATCCATGACCTTCGGGCAGCCAGGAGGATACAAAAGAAGATTCAGCGTCGAATGAATAGATTAGCGTCGGAACGTTGGGCAACGTTTTGCCAAACACTCGACCCCCGCAAGCCGCTGTCTCACATTTGGAAAACGGTGCAAGGTCTGCGTTGCCTTCCGGAACAGCGTTTTCCATTCAAGGCACTCGCGCTTTTCCAAGGGCGGCAAGACATCGATGTCGCAGAAGACTTTTGTGCGCGAATGGCAGACCAAGCGACACGTCCAGATTCTCCAGCCCGAGATGATGTCCCCCATTCCCGAGATTGCCGCATGGACCTTCCTTTTACAATGGAGGAGCTCGAGGCGGCACTAGCTCTCTGCAGGCGCTCATCATCTCCGGGTCCAGATGGTATATCATACCGAGCCTTGTGCTATCTCGGGGAATCCGCACGGATAGCACTATTGAGTCTCTACAACACCTCATGGCAGGAGGGAAATGTTCCTGACGAATGGAAAGTGAGCCGCCTGGTGCCAATCTTGAAGCAGGGCAAATCCCCGCTAGAGCTCACCTCTTACCGCCCGATAGCGTTGGCCAGCTGTGTAGGAAAGATAATGGAACGGATGATCCTTGGCCGCCTGGAATGGTACCTTGAACACTACAAGATTTATCCGAGTTCCATGGCTGGCTTCCGACGTGACCGCTCTTCCATCGACAATGTAGTTGATCTCGTTTCATATGTCCAGCACGAAAGGTCCCGTGAACGTTTATCTGCAGCTTTATTCCTAGATGTGAAAGGGGCATACGATAACGTATTACATGAGGCTATTCTCGACGCTCTTGTGACGGTTGGCTTAGGTGGTCGAGTATTTTTATGGATTGCAAGTTACCTATCTGCAAGATCATTCTATGTATTAACTGACGATGGGCCAACTACGCGACGCTATACCAGCAAGGGCGTTCCTCAAGGCGGTGCTCTCAGCCCGACGCTATTCAACCTCGCTCTTATTGGGCTTGCTGAACACTTGCCAACTACCACCAAAATTTCAGTATACGCAGACGACATCTGTCTCTGGACTTCGGCAGTCACACGTCCTCAGATACGTGCACGGCTTCAGAGAGCGGCTACTTTGACAGCGAGCTACTTGTGTGAACAAGGTCTCAGCATATCGCCAGAAAAATGCGCCCTAGTGGCTTTTACTTGCAAACCAATGACGCCTTATGTCATCTCAATCAATGGGCGGACCATTTCCTATGTCAGAACCTACAGATTTCTTGGCGTAATTATCGACCGAGACCTCTGTTGGAGCCCGCACGTAGCTTACATGAAACGACGCCTAACAGCAACCTCCCAGTTGTTTAAATACCTGACAGGAAAGACGTGGGGGATGTCAGTAGACTCAATGCTGAGACTCTACAGAGCTCTCTCTCTCGGTTTTTTAAGATACAGTCTACCTGTACTGAACAACACCTGCAAGACAAATATTCGTGTTCTGCAAGCAGCGCAAGCTCAAGCACTCAGAGTTTGTCTTGGTTTGACGAAATGCACGTCAACTGAGGCAACTATTGCGATTGCTCGGGACCATCCAATGCAGACTCACATCACGGTGGAAACCCTGAGAACGCATATCAGACATTTGGCACGGGCCCCCTATCACCACCTTGCAACACTACCTTCAGACAGGCACCAAGCATCATTCTCAAAAACTATTGTGAAGTACAACGACAAACTTCCCTCGGGCTTCACCGCTGCATCTAAACCATCGATGCCCCCTTGGTGCCTTGTCAGCCCCACAGTCCATCTCAACGTGCCAGGAATCGGGAAAAAGTCTGAGCTGTCGTCGCCTGTGCTGAAACAACTGTCTCTGCTTCTTCTGCACGAGCGGTACGCAGACCGTGCACATATTTATACTGACGGTTCCACAAACATCCAGTGTTCGTCCGGTGCTGTAGTCGTCCCAGAAAGAGGTATTACCATCAGCTTTAGGACTGACCACCCAAAGACTTCTACATCTGCGGAACTAGCTGCTCTTCGAGCTGCACTTTGTTTTGTCAATCGGGAACCACCTCGACAATGGTCAATTTTCAGCGACTCAAAGGCAGCCCTACAATCTGTACTATCAGCTCTGCGTCGCGGGCCATTCGAACAGCTCGTATTCGATATTAGATGCCTACTTCATACATCACATGAGAAAGGGCATCACGTGACGTTTCAGTGGCTGCCAAGTCACTGCGGCGTCATCGGAAATGAAGACGCCGATAAAGCCGCTCGGACAGCTCTTGAAGACACACAGGAAGAGGCCATACCACTTTCACGGTCCGACGCAGCCAGCAGACTTCAAGTGCTTGCACGGGAGATCACGCTCTCTCTATGGTGCACACCGAGCAGCCAGACCAACCGCAGCAATCATCAACACGACCTGCCATCCTTGATGCATCTATGTATGCCAACCGGACTCCGCCGAAGTGAGGCCACCCTGCTTTATCGCTTATGGCTACGGGTGACCTTCACGAAATCTTACTCGTTTCGCATTGGAATGGCCGACAACGCTCTCTGCAATGCCTGTCTTTGCGAGGAGACGCTGGAACACATTCTGTGCGACTGTTCTGAATATAATGTTCAGAGACAGTCCATGGCGTCCGTTCTAGCGCACCTTGACAATAGACCATTGTCAGTTGCAACCATTTTCACATATCGCCGACTGAAGTCATCGCAGCTGAAGGCGACGAAGGGACTACTTCGGTTTATGAAGGATACGGGCTTGGACAAGCGGCTGTGACAGTGATGTCACGTACCGCACAAGAGTGACAGACTGTAACCAACGATGTGTGTGCCGTGTTATGTGCCCTCTATCTCTTCTCCCCATCTTTCATCCCCCCCCCCATCCCGCTCCCATGTGTAGGGTAGCAAACCGGTTAGGCAAAACTGGTTAACCTCCCTGCCTTCCTTCTCCACTTTTTCCTTCCTTGCGAGGAATCAGATGAAATTAGAGAAAGACATTTAGTTGTGTACAGAAAACAAAAAAGAAATATCTTGGGAAGAATAGAAAAATGAAAAGTGAGAGTGTATCAATAATTTAGCAAAGAAATCGCATTGCAACAAATAGAAATTCCTCAACGGCTGAGCAAACATACCAATGGCATCGTGCAAGAGAGGAGGCTGCCAGAGGGAAAATGTCAGGATCCACTCAATAATAACTTCGTTGCGACGCAACACAACGTCGTCTTTCTCTGCTGCAGTTTTGTATGCAGTGGTCTCCGAAATACGTGCAAAGATGTCGCCATTAGGTCAGCCGCCACTATGTCAACGTAATCTAAAAGAAAGAATTTTGCCGCGATCTTTCCTAACGTTTCATGGAGGCTTACGTGCCAATTTTCGCGAGATGTTATCGAGTAAAAACACAGTCCAGAACTTCATGGACTGCGTTCGCGATAAACTGGAAACGTCATTGCATTTGGAACGTGCGAGACGTTTTGCCCCAGTTTTCAATTCTTTAGGAAAAACAAAAATAATGATGCTTCCCTAGAATAAAATTTTCCACCGTAGCGCCGTTTGAATTCTACCTCCAAATTTGAGTGGCCGAGAAGCAAGAGGCACGCAAGTGAATTCACGTGTTACGTGACGCCGTCGGGCAAAAACGGCCGGATGATCCGCATCGTCCTGCCATGGCCCTGAATGGCGCTGGCTAGCACTTCCAGGGCTAGAGCTTGTAAGCACAAATACCTAAGACAGCGGCCGGATTGATAGCCGTCGCCGTAGCACAATTGGTGGTACATTGAGGTAACTACTGATTGCGTTCGACAGCCGTTGTCCCCATACAATGCACACAGGCAGCCACTCGCAATTTTTCTCGGCGTTTAATGAAAGCCCGCGAAATATGAAATAAGACTACGTAACTGCTGTCATGCGTCATCGTATTGCAGCGCTGTCAACAGTGCTTCGAGCCTACCGCTTATCAGGAACAACGACTGCGCTTCCTTTCCGTGTGCCACCGTCAAAGATGCTGACGCACTGTGAAGCCGATGCCTAGAGCCGCGGCCGAGCACTTCGCCACGGTCCGCGCGCACGGTGTTTTTCCGCTCGAACCGCGATTGAGAGCGCTACAATACGATGGCGCACGAGCGCAGTCGCGTGGCTTTGTTTCATATTTCTCGGGCTACTTTAAACGCCGAAAAAAAATCGCCAGGCAGTAAGTACGGCGTCCCCAAAAATTGTATCGGTCGTTTCTGAATCCCCTCTACAACGTAATGAAGCGCACTTGATCCTAAAGTGAACGTCAAAATTTTGCATATTTGGTCTTAGCTAATTAACTAATTAAGCGGAATATCGAAACTACTCTAAGGAGCGTCACATGACGGCAAACCATATGTCGGGTTTCATTCAGCTGCGGTTAACCCTTTCTTTTTTAATCCTTTGTACAAGTTATGCGAAACACCCTGTCTAGTCGTCACACCACAAGTCGGTCAAGGCATCCTCGAAGTTTTTGTGTTTGAGTCGCCTATTAGACAAAGACTATGGCTCTCACAGACGTTCTCCTCTATTTTTTCCGTGACTTTGCTTCATCTTTCCGCTATTCTATCCATCTTTCGTTGCCCTTCCACCAATACAGGGTAGCAAACCACAACCTTTTCCGGTTAATCCCTTTGCCTCTCCGACCTCATTTCTCTCTCTCGCACGGAACGCACGCGTAATACGGAGGCTGTGGATTCGGCTCCCACCGGCGGCAAGTTATCTTTTCGTTCACATTTATTTTCCCCCTTTCCCCCTTAATTATTTTCGACATTTCAATTTCAACCACAGCTAGTTAACTGTATGTTTTCTTGTTTTCATGGTCTGTTGGCTTTATATGGTCATGATTGACAAAAAAACGAGTCCCTCGGTTTCCCTTCTTCTTTCGTACCACTACTAATACTATAACTGTACCCATGTTTTCTGGACATGAGGTTTTAGTTCGCGAGAGGGCCACCACGTGGCGTAGTGACCTTAAACTTTTCAAACTCCCCATGGTGACGTAGTGATGACGTCATTGAAACAAAAATAAAAGAACTAAAATTATCCCTGCGCGCTATACTTCACCACGAATTTTTCCCGCCGGGGTTACCAGTTTTCTTGATAAAGAGTAGCCGCTCGTCGGCTGGAAATGACTTATCCTAATAGCGTTTAGACGCGACTAGGCAAACCGCGACGCGAAATGCAGCCGCCTTTCTCTTTTTTTTCTTTTTTTCTTTTCTTTAATGCAATGGAGTCGACCGGCTAGGATAATCGTCGGAAGCGCTCCGCGGCAGCTATTATTCTGTCGGAACACATTCTTAGCGTCCGAACGCAGCACAGCATCTACAAAAGACGACATCGTGGACGGCTTTTGATTTTGACCTATCAGTTTCTTTAAAGTGATCCAGTTGTTTAACTAGTAATTTTTCTATTCGCACTCATGGACTGCGGCAGCAGTTGCAAATCGAGAAAAGATGCGCTATATGTATTAAAATGGACAAATGAACAAGTTGGTTTTGCATCTTGAGGCAAAAGGCCCCACACAAGAATTGCGTAACTACCTCCGTTTCGTCGCCCGTTAGCACGCTTTGGCGGAAGCTGCTCACAACATTGCGGCGGCGGTCCCATTTACTGCCCACCGGGCTAGGTACACTTTTGGGCTTGACATATACAGTACTTGCAGTTGTCAAAGTACTGTCTTGTCACGGTTATCCACGTGCGTGAAAGAAGACCGCCATTTAAGATTATTGTCCAGTAATTCACGCGGTATTTGTCTGTTCTCCACATTGTCTACTACGGGCCCTATAATGTAAAACTATTCAAATAAGTCAGTTTTGTTTGGCACTCACAAAGAAGGTGCGCGATTGTTTCATTGCACCTGCAGAAGTCACAAAGCGGGCTGTTGGCCATTCCGATAAGAAAGGAGCACGCATTTGAAAATGCGACTCCAAGCCATAGACGGGCTCGTAAGGTGCAGTTACGTCATGGAAGGTGGGGCGGAATATGGAGCTGTAAATTAGGGTCCTTGGTATGAAGGCGTGCACTTGTGAACTCGGATGAATTCCATTGAGTTATAATGTTATGTCACGCGCAAGTGCGGAAAGTTTTTTCGCTGCGCCGGCTCTCGAAAGAGGAATGGCAACGCAGTGGACGCCATCATGGGCAGACCGGGCCGCTGCGTCTGCTCGATCGTTGCCATGTATGCCACAGTGACTAGGCAACCATTGATATATTATATCGTGTCCTTCGTCAACTATGCGATAGTGGACTTCTCTGATATCTGCGACGAGCTGCTCATGTGATCCATGGCACAACGCTGAGAGTATACTCTGTAGGGCTGCCTTGGAATCACAGAAGATTGACCATGCGGGGGGTGGTTCCTCCTGAATGAAATGAAGAGCCGCACGCAGGGCTACCAGTTCAGCAGCTGTCGTTGATGATACATGTGACGTCTTTAGCTGTATTTTGACGGATTTTGTTGACATCACCACAGCGGCAGCTGAACTTGCAGATGTGACTGAGCCATCAATGTAAACGTGTACGCGGCCACTGTGCACCTCATGTAAATGTTCTAATGTGGCCTGCTTAAGTGCAAACGACGACATGTTGGCTTTCTTCGTGATTCCTGGAATGGTGAGGCGTATTTCAGGTTTGTGCAGGCACCATGAAGGTGAGGATGGTCTTGCTGCAGGCAGGCAGTTCGATGGCAACGAGGCACTATTGGCAACAATTGTACGACTGAAGATTGTGTGTGGCCTTTCTACTGGTAAAGCGACAAGATGGTCGGAAGGTAGTCGGGCAACAATCCGAATATGCGCCCTGAGAGCATCGGTTGCCAAGTACGTTGACCGTGGGAGATCTCGAGCTATGGCAATCGTTGCCGCTGTAGACGCACACTTCGGGAGACCAGGACACGCCCTTAGGGCTTAAGCTTATAGTCTCTGGAGTACACACAGGTTTGTTTTGCAGGTGTTACCAAGCACAGGGAGGCTGTATCTTGCGAAACTGAGGAACAAGGCGTTATAAAGCTACCGCGTTCACCGCACCGATCTGCCCCAGAAATTTGAGCAGATGTATTATTGTCACTAACCTCTTCTTCAGGTATGAAACGTGCGGGTTCATGATAGGTCGCGGTCGATAATTACCCTTAAAAGCGGTGTTTCAGTGTGCTTGCAATTGCTTCCACATTGACACTTACAGAGTAACGCTTCAATGCCTTCCGAGTGAATGTAACAAAGCAGCATTTCTCTGAAGACAGCTCTAAGTTCTGTTTTTGCAAGTACAGTCATGTTAACGTAGTTGTCTTTTGTAGCCTTCCTCGCACCTGCAGTCGTGTTACAGCAGACACCCAAATGCAGATGTCATCAGCATAGATTGATACTTGAACTGTGTTGGGCAAGCATCAGACCAGGCCAACGAGCACTAGGTTGAACAGCATCAGGCCTTGCGGTACTTCACGGAATGTTTGGTGTTGAGTCGTGGCGCCATCCTCGCTCATCACGAAGAAATGCCTGTCGGTCAAATAAATGCACAGCCACTGAAAAGTGCGGCCACCGATTCCGGCTTCAATCAGAGCCTCTACAATGGCATAATGTGCCACATTATCATAGGCGCCTTTTATGTCAAGAAATAATTCCGCAGTGAGTCGCTTCAGACGTTTTTGATGTTGAACAAACGTCACCAAATCGATGACATTATCTATGGATGAGCGCCAACGCCGGAAGCCAGCCATAGCATCTGGGTACGCGTTGTAATTTTCCAGGTACCATTCCAGGCGCGTTAAAATCATTCTTTCCATTATTTTCCCTATGCAACTGGCAAGAGCGATGGGACGGTACGATGACAAATCTAACGGTGATTTACCAGGTTTGAGAAGTGGAACCAAGTGGCAGCATTTTCATTCACGCGGAACCAGACCGTTTTCGGTGGAGGAGCTTCAAGTGGAGCAAGATCAAGTGAAGCGGTTTTGGATGGGGCCGAACCAGCACCCTGGAAACAGATAACCGGAAGAAGAGGGAGGTACCGGCGTCTGCGATTGGTCCTCCTTCCATTACTTAGCTTGTCGTACGTTGTCTAAAATTGCGGCGGCGTGCAACGGACAGCTAAAAATACTGCTAAAACGGATCCTCAGCAAAGAAGAGCTGGCAGAGCGATGCCGTATACGTTCCGAAAGGGCTCGATAACATTATCATCATCATCAGCAGCAGCAGCAGCAGCAGCAGCAGCAGCAGCGGCGGCCTGGTTACGCCCAATGCAGGGCAAAGGCCTCTCCCATACTTCTCCAACGACCCCGGTCATGTACTAATTGTGACCATGTTGTCCCTGCAAACTTCTTAATCTCATCCGCCCACCTAACTTTCTGCCGCCGCCTGCTACCCTTCCCTTCCCTTGGAATCCAGTCCGTAACCCTTAATGACCATCCGTTATCTTCCCTCCTCATTACGTGTCCTGCCCATGTCCCCCCCCCATTTATTTTTCTTGATTTCAACTAAGATGTCATTAACACGCGTTTGTTCCCTCACCCAATCTGCTCTCTTCTTATCCCTTACCGTTACACCCATCATTGTTCTGTCCATAGCTCGTTACGTCGTCCTCAATTTAAGTAGAGCCCTTTTCGTAAGCCTCCAGGTTTCTGCCCCGTAGGTGAGTACTGGTAAGACACAGCTGTTATACACTTTTCTCTTGAGGAATAATGGCAACCTGCTGTTCGTGATCTGAGAATGCCTGCCAAACACATTCATTAATATTCTTCTTATTATTTCACTCCCATGATCCCGATCCGTGGTCACTAACTGCCCTAAGTAGACGTATTCCTTTACTACTTCCAGTGCCTCGCTACCTATCGTAAACTGCTGTTCTCTTCCGAGACTGTTAAGCATTACTTTAGTTTTCTGCAGATTAATATTTAGACCCATTCTTCTGCTTTGCCTCTCCAGGTCAGTGAGCATGCATTGCAATCGGTCCCCTGAGTTACTGAGCAAGGCAATATCATCAGCGAATCGCAAGTTACGAAGGCATTCTCCATTAACGCTTATCCCTAATTCTTCCCAATCCAGGTCTCTGAATACCTCCTGTAAACACGCGGTGAATAGCATTGGAGAGATCGTATCTCCCTGCCTGACGCCTTTCTTTATTGGGATTTTGTTGCTTTCTTTATGGAGGACTTCAGTGGCTGTGGAGCCGCTATAGATATCTTTCAGTATTCTACACCGTGATTCCGTAATGCCTCCATTACTGCTCAAGTTTCGACTGAATCAAACACTTTCTCGTAATCAATGAAAGCTATATATAATGGTTGGTTATATTTCGCACATTTCTCTACCACGTGACTGATAGTGTGAATATGGTCTATTGTTGAGTAGCCTTTACGAAATCCTGCCTGGTCCTTTGGTTAGCAGAAGTCTAAGGTGTTCGTGATTCTATTCGCGACTACCTTAGTAAATACTTTGTAGGCAATGGACAGTAAGCTGATGGGTCTATAATTTTTCAAGTATTTGGCGTTCCCTTTCTTATGGATTAGGATTATGTTGGCGTTGTTCCAAGATTTCAGTACGCTTGAGGTCATGAGGCATTGCGTATACAGGGTGGCCAGTTTCTATAGAACCATCTGCCCACCATCCTTCAACAAATCTGCTGTTACCTGATCCTCCCCAGCTGCCTTCCCCCTTTGAATAGCTCCCAAAGGTTTCTTTACTTCTTCCGGCGTTACTTGTGGGATTTCGAATTCCTCTAGACTATTCTCTCTTCCATTATCGTCGTGGGTGCCACTGGTACTGTATAAATCTCTATAGAACTCCTCAGCCACTTGAACGATCTCATCCATGTTAGTAATGATATTGCCGGCTTTGTCTTTTCACGCATACATCTGATTCCTGCCTATTCCTAGTTTCTTATTCACTGCTTTTAGGCTTCCTCCATTCCTGAGAGCCTGTTCAATTCTATCCATATTATACTTCCTTATGTCAGCTGTCTTACGCTTGTTGATTAACTTGGAAAGTTCTGCCAGTTCTATTCTAACTGTAGGGTTAGAGGCTTTTGGTTAGAGGTCCAAAAAGGTGACAGCCGGCACATGAGCCAATTTGTTCGATTCCTCATTGCGGGAGAATTGGTACCAGCCTTCGAAGCATGGAACTGTAGAGTGCATTGTATTTAATGTGATGGATTCCGCGCCCCAAATTACAGACCCGACTCACCCTGTAACGACTGATAACCAGGTATCTCGCTTATATGTGCAGTCGCCCGACACTTCGCGGGCGCTGGCGTAGGCCACAGGGCCTACTGGACCTCTCTTGAACAGCTGCCGACAATTCTCACCTTAACTTACACCATCAGGTACCAGCTGAACTAGTCCTACAGCCAATTTACTTGTCTCTAAATGGGGCCACCCTGTCAACGTTATGGCTTTTTATCTTTAAGTTATCGTTTATATTTAAGTGAGTGCTGGTCCTCACATTGCCGCGGTTTCACCTTTGCCAAGATCCCCGCATTTTAATTCGTAAGCATTCTTTGGCGAGTACTGCAGCAAAATACGTCACGCGAAATGTGTAATGTCTTGTATCAGCACAAAAATGCGTAATTTGAGAAGACATTTAAAATTTATAATAGTGTGAACATAGGTGATTAATAGCCATTATAAGAGATAAGGAACCATAGAAACAAACAGAAATGACCAGAGAGAGTAACCATATGATCAGGTTTATGCATAGAGAATGCATGGGAAAGCATATAGTAGGAGTGGGTCAACTAAATTTTGTGGCAACGCCAACTTGAAATTTGGGGGTGGGCCAACTGAAATGTTGAGGTGGGACAAGTAAATTTGGAGTGAGCCAACTTAAAATTTGGGCGTGGAAAACCTTAAATTTGGAGTTAGGTGAACTTGATCTTTGAAATACTGAAAAGATCTTGCGCCAAAACAACACACACAAGAAAGACGGCATTTTGGAGCAAAATCTTTTTAGCAAGCAAGATCACCAACTAGCCCAGCAGTTAACTCTTCTAATTCATATTTGGGGGTGGGCCAACTTGAAATTTGGGGGTGAGCCAGCTTGAAATTTAGGTGGGGTCGAACTGAAATTTGGCATTGGACCAACTTGAAATTTAGGGGTGGACAACTGAACTTTGGGGGTAGTCCAATTTTAAATTAAGGTGTGGGCTAACTGACATTTGAGGGTGCACCAATTTGAAATTTCGGGGTGGGCCAACTTGAAGTTTGTTCGTGGGTCAACTTAAATTTTGGGGATTGGCCGACTTGATATTTGCGGGTCTGCGAACTGAAATTTGGGGTTATGCTTACGCATACTTAGACAACTTCAGCGGAGTTACTGCTCACTTTTTGTCCACCTCTGTAATCATTTCGGGGAATTTTCGAAAGACGTCATAACCATAGCACGCCCCCTGACCATGCTGCATGCTCAAAAAGTCAATTTATTTACATGAGGCCTTCTACAAGCTTCTGTCTTCTTGCCGTTCATCAGCCTCTTGAATCCTATCCATTGTAGCCCATTTTGACGACTACGATACCATGGAAGTCCGCAACGATTCAGCGGCCATGGGATTGAAGCCGCTTTGCGTTGGTCCGTCTTCAGTCAAAATAAAGAAAGATCTTCGATTCAAATAGCTGCGTATCCAGCGAAAGACGTGTCCACCAATCCCTACAGTTTCTAAGGCATCCAGAATCGCAGGATGATCGAGATTGTGGACGCACCTTTAACATCAAGGAATAAGACCGCAGTGATTCGTTTCAGATGTTTCTGGTGCTGGACATATGTTACAAGGTCGATAATGCTATCTATTGACGAGCGTCCGCGTCGAAAGCCAGCCATTACCTTTCCAGGTAATTCCAGGTACAATTCTAACCGTGTAAGGTTCATTCTCTCCATTACCTTGCCGACACAGCTGGCCAGTGCTGTCGGACGGTAAGATGACAATTACAGTGGAGATTTGCCAGGCCTGAGGAGTGGAACAAGGCGGCTGGATTTCCCGGTGGTAGGGACCAGGCCGTCACGCCATGATGCGTTGTATAGGTCAAGAAGTGTATCTGCGGCCTCTTGACCAAGGTTTGCAAGAGCAGAGTATGTGATGCCATCGGCTCCTGGTGACGAAGATCGCCTGCACCCAGCAAGTGCGGCCTTTAGTTCTTCGATGGAGAAAGGAGCGTCCACTCGAGGATCTCGGGAGCAAGGGGGATAATGGGAACAGGTGCGCAAGGTGAATAGGTGAACGCCGGACCCGCGATCCTTGAGCAGTAATCTTCGGCTGCGTCGACTTCTCGGCGTCCTTCCTGGTGGGCTAGAGATTTATATGGCCGGTGCTGTTGAGGAGCTGTTCGAAGTCCGCGGATTGTTCTTTAGACAATCGACAGAGGTTTACGCGGGTCGAGAGACTCACAAAAGGATTTCCAGCGTTGATTTTGCAGTACAGCAAGGCGACGTTGAATTTTCTTTTGAATACGGCTGGCCTCTCTAAGGTCGTAAACCAATTTAGTCCTTCTGTACCGTCGCTTCGCCCACCGGCGGATTGCACGGAGGCTCTGTATTTCCGCATCAAAATCTGTGTATTTCTCCAATGGCCGAAATGAACGCATAGCATCCTGCATAGCCTTGGCGATCTCTAATTTCTAGTGTGTACGAAAAGCCTTCGTGGCCTGCATCTTCCATAAGTGATTTAAACACGGACCAATCTATAGTTGTTTAAAATTGGGTGGAACGGATTTGGTTAGGCCTGTAATCTTCAGGTAGGTAGGAATACGGTCGCTTCCGTGGGCTTCTATATCTACGAACCGAAGGAT
Source organism: Dermacentor variabilis (assembly GCF_050947875.1). Taxonomy (NCBI): domain Eukaryota; kingdom Metazoa; phylum Arthropoda; class Arachnida; order Ixodida; family Ixodidae; genus Dermacentor; species Dermacentor variabilis. The sequence goes on from NC_134568.1 coordinate 282,495,942, forward strand.
GCGGCGAGTGAGGCATCGCGAGACAAAAGCCAAATCTAAACAACTATAGTCGGATACAACTTTAGAAAAAAGGGGGCGTTTACTTATCCGAGGCGGAGGCACATGAGCACCCACCAATGGGCGCGCACTCTGGACTAACGTCATCAGCCGGACGGCCGGTGAGCCCGCCGACGGAGTAGATGGTCGCCCGCGCTTCGAACTGGGCGAGGTCGCGTCAGCTGTGTGCTTCAGCCCCTCGTCAGAGTGAATTCCAGAACTTTTTGTGATGGTCTATCATGCCGGAAATATTACTACGAGCTTACGATGCCGCATTTGTGCCATGTGCGTTTATTCTGATCCGTGATCCGGCGACGGAACATTGCAACGAGCGTCGCTGGCGCTGCGCTACGCTTTGCCTGAAAACAGGATTCCGCGGCGACCGCTACGAACACTGCGTGTTTGTTCCATGTTGTTTTATTTCGCTCGCGAGTGACGTTACGATGAGGAAAGTTTTCCAAAGACTGGTGCCTACTGTTAGCGGCGGGTGTGTTTGTGTACTGTGTCGCTGCGTTTTTCGTCGGACGGAGTGAAGTGATGGAGCAAAACCATTCTCAGGAGAAATCAGAAATGTGTGCGCGCATGAAACAAACCTACGAGTCTCTCAACAGAAAATATTTGCAGAAGAAGCCTTCAATGCAAAGATTTGTCGCCGTCAACTTATAGCGTGAACGATCATTGTCAGCAGTGAGACAGCCGAGCGTCTAGCGACGGTGTTCGAGCGTTGTGTAGCACCGTCGATTGATTGCTGTCTACAAGTGCTCACTGCACGCACAAGCTGTAGAATGCGTGCTGTGAAATTGTGAAAGCACAAAAAAAATTGTGCTATTTAAAACCAAGAGTATTTATTTAAAACGACGAATGAAGCATTTTTGTACCTTCCTGCCTCGACCGTATTCTCGCCCCAGTATTGTATAATGGTTGCGATAAATGCATTGTTTTATATAAGTACTTTTTTCAATAGCAACTGATTCATTTTAAGCTTGGAAAACGAGTAGTAGATACGCCGTGTACATGTAAACAAGCGCAAAAGCCATGCAGCGCTGCTCTTTCTACTTTTCTCACTAGCAATGAAGCTAAAGAGCAGACGACGGGCAGCGTTGTAGAAGGCACGGGGTTATTTTTCTGTAGCTATCCGGCATGTGCTGTAGCACATGAGAGCTCTACTAAACCAGTCATCAAAATACAAAAGTCTTTATTTATACCGAGAATTACGCGTTTCAGGAGCATGATTTTTCCAGCGGGACTATTTTAGTCGCGGAGGCAATCGGCTGACGCGCTTCGGTCATCTGGGTGGGGCACTTCCTCCATGGGGTGGGGCCTCCCCTTTTTTCTAAAGTTGTATACGACTATACTTTGACGTAGTAGTTCTGCGGAAACCCGCAAGGTGGAGAGAAGTAATGAATAAAGAGAAAATCAAACATTCACCCATTCGTAGCAATTGCTACAAAGGAAACCCCTACGGGTTGCTCGAAAGAAAAGCCTCATAGTTGAAGAAAAATTCGTCCTGGTCCGGGACTCGAACCCGGGACCACCGCCTTTCCGAGGCAGCCTTAGTAGCGTCTTTCTTACGACGGTCTCAGTATTTCTAGTAGACGAAGATCGTCTGCGGCGAGCACGATGCCGTCGCACTTTGGCGGCGGCATCTCTGCGCGTTGAGTTGTCTCTCACCATTTGTTTTAGGACTTTCAGCTCTGTCTTGTGTCTCGGGCAGTCTTTCGACGATGCTTCATGAGGACCAGAGCAATTCGCACACTTGAAATCAGTCGCACGGCAAGCATCAGCGCTGTGCTGCTCAGAGCATTTCGGGCACACGGTCGAATTTTTGCATATGCCGCTGACATGCCCTATCCTCAAACAATTACGGCACTGAAGTGGTCGTGGAACGAACAGTCGCACTGGATGACGAAAAAATCCAACTTTGGCGTGTGACGGCAAGCTTCCTCCCTTGTATGTTATCCTCACACAACGTGATTCTCCTAGCGACGGATTTCAATAATGGTGACATCTGCTGTGGCGGGTTTAACCAATAAATGCGGATCGTTGTCGTTGATTGACTCATCGACATCATAAATCACACCTGATGAAGTATCACTGTCCTGTGGGATTATGGTACGAACATTTATCTTGCCCAGCACTTTGACTGTTCTCAAGGTATCCAGCGCTGCTCTGTTCTTGACATCAACCGCGAGAATATTCTGACGCGTGTTAATTCTAACATCCATAATGCCATTCGGAACAGGAGCCTCCAGTGCGACAGATATGGCTTGCCTGTTTAGCCGATTCAGCTCGTCGCTCGGCGTTTCGGGCAAGAAGAAGATGGTATGAGCCGTGTCATTGTTCTTTGCCATCGCCGTCGCGTTGTAGAAGACGAGGAAGCAGTGACGATTCGCCTCTTTCCTTTTTGCCTCACAACTGCCAAGTAATCACCGTCATCCGATAGATGTTCTGAAGCAGGACCGCATGTCCTGAAGCAGTGTCCTCGCTGTCTGTGTCGCTCATGAGGTGATTGCGCTTCCTTGGAGCGCTTGACGCTGTGACGTCTGTCTCCTCCGGGCGTCTAGCTGACTCCGCTTCCATCGCCGAAGGTCTCGGGAGCAGCGTCTCCCGAAAGCACGCAAAAAATACTCGTAAAATGAGAGCAGTGGAAAACGGGGTTCCGCACAAGTGCGGGGCTGGTCGCGGGGAACTCTTTTCGCGTTCGTGATGCGCCGATTTAAAATATACATGCCTTATCTAAGCCTGAATGACAGCGATGTAGGCGAGGTGAGTTACGGTAGCTCGTGGATCTGGACTAACGACGCTCTCCACGCAGCACTTTCGTCTTATGCATGTTTGCGAACCACAGTAAAGGGCAGGAGGGTAACACGCCTTCCTGAAATGAAACAGTCTAATAACCCTTTGTTTCACCGTTGAACATATGTAACACGATACGGACCATCTTCAAGTCGGTGTCAGCTGGCAAAGGGGGAACTCAGATGAAACGTTGTCACGCGGATAGGCTTTTAATTATCGTAAGGATATTCTTATTGAATTTTAGTTCCTTATCATGAGGCGAAAACTGACTAATAAGCATTTAAATTTTCTTTATTTTTAAGACCTCCTGTTAATATAAGGTTGCTGTCTTTTACAACCTCCTAAATTAAAAAAGTCAGTTATGAAAAATAAATTGTCGCGCTAAATGTGTAAACGCACACGCAACAAAAGTCCTAGTCCATTTCCCAGTATTCACTCAATGAATATGTAGCACTTCTATACTGTCACGTTGTAGTGATGTCAAGAACATGACAGTTACAAAAGAGTAAGTCGTGAATCTAACTTATAAGGCGAGTTTGCGTTGAAAAAGAAAATAGCATTCAAAGCACAACGATGGCTGCGCGCAAAGTAGTGCTTCCTCTGAATCTGATATACGGATCAAGGCATCGGTTCATCAGATTCGAATGCTCGTAGAGAGAGAGAGAGAGGGGAGGGAGGAGGGGAAAGGCAGGGAGGTTAACTAGATTGGAAGATCTGGTTTGCTACCGTACGCTGGGGAGAGAGGGGAGGGGGAGGTAAAGTGATAGCAAAGTAGAGATAAAGAAAAAAAAGGAGCATAGACACACAATCACAGTCGGTCACTGTCACAGCATACTGTCACCGCACAGCACAGCAGCACTTGCACGTCGCAGCCAAACTCTGGCGCTCATATGTGATCGAGAATGCACGCCAGTATTCGCTTCACGCACGCAATCTGATTCAATAACGCTCGTTCACTATTGAATCCGTGACAACATACTGGATATTAGAAACACATGCAGGCGCGTCTTGAGCTAACCAATAACTTTGGAACAGTGATTAGGGGCTAAAGAAACCTCACCAAAAAGCAATAGTGCACAGTTGCTTTAAATATTAGCCGAAACATAGGGCTCTTGCTAAAAAAGGCCCCCAAGACGGCACAGTGTCGCCGACATACCAAAAATTCAAGTGCTAGACACTTTCCTACTACTGGTATTTATGAAACCAGCATATCGTGGTTCAATGTAGCCCTGTAGTCCAGGGGCCAGTTCGACCACGGGCACTTGTGTCGGAGCTCATATTTCACGTGACTGTACGTATGTCAGCATTAATTGTCACAAAATCACAGTGTTTTCTTCTTTAGGTCTTAACATTAGACAGCCAAAATACATGCAGCGAGACCCTCATCCTAATACTTCAATACTTTTCGTTTAACGTACTTGTCCGCGCTGCTCCATATGTTACAAAGTACTGAAAATATATTCAATGCTTTCCCCCAGGCAGCTGTTTTTATTCCTGATGATGCCAGGAAATCAAGTCTGATGCCACCAATGCTCAGAAATCTAATCGGGAGCGCGCACAATCTTCTCGGATATCTTGAGTAATGTACCGTAGCGCTGACGTGCTTCTTGTATAATGTAGGAAAATCGGTGAAAAGGCAGAAGTGCACAGTTGGGTAGATGCGTTTAAGCTCATGAGCTTCATTTGTGCCAGATAACCCGTCCTAGCTTTCGCACTTGCTTTATAAGAAGCCTACTACACCGCCAATATGCCGGCTGCATTTAACTGCACACCCGCCGTGGTTGCTCAGTGGCTATGGTGTTGGGCTGCTGAGCACGAGGTCGCGGGATCGAATCCCGGCCACGGCGGCCGCATTTCGATGGGGGCGAAATGCGAAAACACCCGTTTGCTTAGATTTAGGTGCACGTTAAAGAACCCCAGGTGGTCAAAATTTCCGGAGTCCTCCACTACGGCGTGCCTCATAATCAGAAAGTGGTTTTGGCACGTAAAACCCCAAATATTATTATTATTTAACTGCACCAAACTATTAAACCAATACAAATATTGGTGACATCATTTTATCATTCGGGTATTTAGATTGGTAACCTCTAGATGCGGAGTAAGTTGAGAAGTCGTGGGCGTAATTAACAAAGCTACGTTAATTAAATTTTCAATAATTCATCCTAGGTGGATAAAAGAATGGGTAGTTTCGTGCCCGTCCTCGAAATTATCTAGCCGAGCAAAGAAATTTTGATTAAACATGCTCCTGTAAGAGCTATCCGAACAAAAATTTTCCTATTAAATGCTCTTGGAAAGCATAACTGACGCATAATAAGAAAGTCTGTAACGTCACAGAAAGAACGGCGCTTCAAGAATGGACACAAAGGAGGAACCACACCCACACACTGCGCTAACAACGTGTGGAGTGCTGTTCTTTCTGTGATAATGAAACAACTCGCCCGTTAGTCAATCCTTGCAAACCTGGGAAGTCAGCCTGACTGCACCTAGCCTTTTGTGATGTCATCAATAGTATGGACCCGGGAGCATGTTCCTTGTAGCTAATCCGCTTTCAATTTTTCTTCAACATGTTTCTTCGAAGGCAAGCAGTTCAAAGTTTTAATGTCAATATACCTGGGCACGTGTGCCGTTAAAAGCTTGCTTGGGCGCAGAAGCGACGCATGACGCAATGATGGTGCAGATTTAGCGCGTCGCTGGAACCAAGAGAATGCGCTGCTGCCGAGGCAAGGAAGATAACGAAAGTGAACAGCTCGGTAGCTGCTCACGTAGCCGTACCGATGGCGACGGTACCATCGTGACGAAATCGGGGTGGCGATATTGACGGCTCAGGTTTTTTTTTTTTCTTGCGTTGATTGCGCTTTCAGAAAGAGATAATACTATAAATTCAGTCTCATTCGTTGTCTCGCAGATTTAAATATTGGCTTAAACTATATCCCATTCATCCCGGAGAATAGGTGTAAGCGGGGAAATGCTCGCTCGCTCGCTCACGCACACACACATACACATGCTCGCACACGCACACACACGTACACACAAACACAGGAATACGACACATGTTCGCCCGCATTCACGTTTGCACGCGCCCACGCATGCAACACGCACAAAAATGTACGCAGGCACGCACACAGAACTGCTCGCACACACAAACGCGCGCATGCTCGCACACGCATACACGCACTCGTGCGCACGCATATTCAAATACGGAGACACAAACACGCGCGCGCGCGCAAATGCAAATACAAACCGCACGCATGCTCAAGGCGTGCACACGCATATACACTCTCTCTCCTCCATGCTGCCTGACAAAAACATGCGCGTGCAGTGTGAATGACACTTGCTCTGCGATTACCATTCCAACTCCAGCCGTAATAAATCCCTTTACGGTTTAACTTTGGCGCTTTTTCAACTCAATGTGCCTTCTACCGAGAGGGTACGAAACAATTTGCTCCAGTCATGTGACATAACCGCCCATCCCCGACCAAAACACTGCTTTAACCCACCACAAATGTTCCGACTAAGTGCCATAAATGCATATGTTGTTACAAGCGACTACTTTCTCGGCGCAGTCAGTTGAATCTTGCTGATGCGCGGCCGACATATTACAATAAATTTGTCTAAAATTTTGCCAATTCAGTTACACATGTGCATTGTCGTGAAGTTCCACAGAATGGTGAAGGTGCATTGTCCAGAATTCCTGAGTATGTCCGTGCCACAATGCACCCTAGTTTCTTTTTTTTTTTTTGTAACGTAACACAAAGGCATGAGCATGCTTGTTGTTACGTTATCCAAGGAACAAAATCTGATAATAAGAGCGATGACTTAACAAATGAGCAACTCATTGCTACGTTTTAGGAAGTGAAAATAGAAACTATAATATTTGAAGAGCATTCCTGAAAAAAACAAAACCGAAACCAAATCTTGAGTTTTTTGTTTCGGCCATGTGGTGGGAGACTGTCGAACTCAGTTATCATCATCATCATCATCATCATCAGGCTGGTTACGCCCACTGCAAGGCATGGGCCTCTCCCATACTTCTCCAAGTACCCCGGTCATGTACTAATTGTGGCCATGTTGTTCCTGCAAACTTCTTAATCTCATCTGCCCACCTAACTTTCTGCCGCCCCCAACTACGCTTCCCTTCCCTTGGAATCCAGTCCGTAACCCTTAATAACCATCGGTTAACTTCCCTTCTCATTACATGTCCTGCCCATGTCCATTTCTTTTTCTTGATTTCAACTAAGATGTCATTAACTCGCGTTTGTCCCCTCACGCAATCTGCTCTTTTCTTATTCATTAACGTTACACCCATCATTCTTCTGTCCATAGCTCGTTACGTCGTCCTCAATTTAAGTAGAGCCCTTTTCGTAAGCCTCCAGGTTTCTGCCCCGAAGGTGAGTACTGGTAAGACACAGCTGTTATACACGTTTCTCTTGAGGGATAATGGCAACCTGCTGTTCGTGATCTGAGAATGCCTGCCAAACGCACCCCAGCCCATTCTTATTCTTCTTATTATTTCAGTCCCATGATCCCGATCCGTGGTCACTAACTGCCCTAAGTAGAAGTATTCCTTTACTACTTCCAGTGCCTCGCTACCTATCGTAAACTGCTGTTCTCTTCCGAGACTGTTAAACATTACTTTAGTTTTCGGCAGATTAATATTTCGACCCATCCTTCTGCTTTGCCTCTCCACATCAGTGAGCATGCATTGCAATTGGTCCCCTGAGTTACTAAGCAAGGCAATATCATCAGCAAATCGGAAGTTACTAAAGTATTCTCCATTAACTCTTATCCCTAATTCTTCCCAATCCAGGTCTCTAAATACCTCCTGTAAACACGCGGGGAATAGCATTGGAGAGATCGTATCTCCCTGCCTGACGCCTTTCTTTACTGGGATTTTGTTGCTTTCTTTATGGAGGACTACGGTGGCTGCGGAGCCGCTATATATACCTTTCAGCATTTTTACATACGGCTCGTCTACACCCTGATTCCGTAATGCCTCCATGACTGCTGAGATTTCCACGGAATCAAACGCTTTTTCGTAATCAATTAAAGCTATATATAAGGTTTGGTTATATACCGCACATTTCTCTATCACCTGATCGATAGTGTGAATATGGTCTATTGTTGAGTAGCCTTTACGGAATCCTGCCTGGTCTTTTGCTTGACAGAAGTCTAAGGTGTTCCTGATTCTATTTGCGATTACCTTAGTAATACTTTGTAGGTAACGGACAGTAAGCTGATCGGTCTATAATTTTTCAAATCTTTGGCATCCCCTTTCTTATGGATTAGGATTATGTTAGCGTTCTTCCAAGATTCCTGTACGCTCGAGGTCATGAGGCATTGCGTGTACAGGGTGGCCAGTTTTTCTAGAACAATCTTCCCACCGTCCTTCAACAAATCTGCTCTTACCTCAGCCTCCCCAGCTGCCTTCCCGCTTTGCATAGCTCCCAAGGCTTTCTTTACTTCTTCCGGCGTTACCTGTGGGATTTCAAATTCGTCTGGACTATTCTCTTTTCCACTATCGTCGTGGGTGCCACTCGCACTGTATAAATATCTATAGAACTCCTCACCCACTTGAACTATCTCATCCATATTATTAATGATATTGCCGGCTTTGTCTTTTCACGCATACATCTGATTTCTGCCTATTCCTAGTTTCTTCTTCACTGCTTTTTAGGTTTCCTCCGTTCCTGAGAGCATGTTCAATTCTACCCATATTATACTTCCTTATGTCAGCTGTCTTACGCATGTTGATTGACTTAGAAAGTTCTGCCAATTCTATTCTAGCTGTAGGGTTAGAGGCTTTCGTACATTAGCGTTTCTTAATCAGACCTTTCGTCTCCTGCGATAGCTTAGTGGTATCCTGTCTAACGAAGTTACCACGTACTTCTATTGCACACTCCTTATTGATACCCATAAGATTGTCGGTCATTCCTTCAACACTAAGGTCCTCTTCCTCAGTTAAAGCCGAATACCTGTTCTGTAGCTTCATCCGGAATTCCTCCATATTCTCTCTTACCGCTTACTCACTGATCGGCTTGCTCTGTATCAGTTTCCGCCGTTCCTTCCTAAAGTCTAGGCGAATTCGAGTTCCTACCATCCTATGGTCACTGCAGCGCACATTGCGAAGCACGTGTACACCATTTATTTTTGCCAGGGTTAGCACACAGTATAAGGTCTATTTCATTTCTAGTCTCGCCATTCGGGCTACTCCATGTCCACTTTCGGCTATCCCGCTTGCGGAAGAAGGTGTTCATTAACCCGCATATCATTCTATTCTGCAAACTCTACTAATAAACTCTCCCCTGCGATTCCTAGAGCCTATGCCATATTCCCCCACTGACTTGTCTCCAGCCAGCTTCTTGCCTACCCTGGCATTGAAGTCGCCCATGGGTACACTGTATTTTGACTTTACCCGTCGCCGATTCCATTTCTTCATAGAAGCTTTCGACTTCCTTGTCATCAAGACCGGACGGAGCGGTGTAGACCTGTAGGACTTTCAATTGGTACCTCTTATTAAGTTGCACAACAAGACCTGCCACCCTCTCGTTAGTGCTATAGAATTCCTGTATGTTAACAGTTATATTCTTATGAATCAGGAATGCGACTCCTAGTTCTCGTCTCTGCGCTATAAGCCCCGTAAGCACAGGACGTGCCCGCTTTTTATCACTGTATATGCTTCTTTTGTCGTCGTAACTTCACTGAACCCTATTTTATCTCATTTACTGCCCCCTAATTCCTCCAATAGCACTGCTAGACTCGCCTCACTAGATAACATTCTAGCGTTAAACATTGTCACGTTCACATTCCAATGGCGGAATGTGAATTCCGCCATGGGAATGTGAATGGCGGGCTGTCCAGACCCAGGAATTCTTAGCACCCTCTGCTGCACCACAGATCTCACCGCCGCCGTGGTCAGTTGCTTCGCAGCTGTTGGGGACTGAGGGCCGGGGTCTGATTGTTCTACTCATATAGGAGGTTATGGCCAAGTACTGCACCAGGGTGGCCAATCCTGCTCTGGTGAGGGAGTGCGCTACAGGTTCTGGTCACCGGGATCAGGCCGCACTCCAGGCCTTTTTACGCAATTTTATCAACATGCGGATTTTTTTTTCATCCGGAGGAAAATTGCGCGGCACCGGGATTCGAACCACGGTCCTCTTGCAAGCGAAGCGGATGCTCTACCTCTACGTCACCGCTGCATCTGCGCACCTTTAGTCATATGTGGCGTTAAAAAGAAGTATCCCACAGCCCGGTATCGCTCCACTAGCAGCATGACGTAGAAGGATAAGTGCGAGCGATTGCACCACTCGGGCACAGCTTCCAACGCTGCCGCAAGTGATACACTCGTGTTTTTAGAGATACCGCATGAATTTGCACGACTGTGTTTCAAAAATGGCTTTTGGGAACAGTGTTACGCCATGTGTAGAGAGTCGAAATAGGCACGAATCGAAAGTTGAGTCTTCAGACTGAATACGCTGCAGCGGTTGTTACAATAGCAGCCGTAGTTTTATCACAGCTACTGTTTCTGTCTAGAAAATCGAGCATAAATTTTCGTCGTTTTCATAGGCTTCCGTTGCTGAATCTTGAACCGCTCCGAGAACAAACTCGTAGCTTGCCACAGTGTGAAGAATGCATTTGTTTCGTGCGGGTTGCCTTCTAGAACATGTCTGTCACCTGCCTTTTTTCAATAATCGACATGCAGCTTTAATTATTCGCGAGAAACCCGTTCGTTCCATTGAAAACACGCTAGCTTCGTGCCGCGGCCGCTTGGAGCGCTAGTCGGTACGCGTCCAGAAATGCTGGATATGGGAGGTATACGTAGATGGCGTTATGACGTTAGTAGAGGCTCTTTGTCGCGAAAAAGTGCCGATGTGATTTTGTGGTGAAGAGCGCTGCAAAGTGGAGAAAGCATTGTCATGATCTGCTTATTTCTTTATTCTTTCACGTCTGCTTGGCGCTTTTGAATATATATGTTGTGTTAAGCACACAACGCTTTTGTTGACAAAGAGGTCCAGCCCACATACATGTCATGCAATCTATGTTGAATTGACTGAGAACCCCATAGAGCGTCCTTCGAGTACTCCAACCCGTTTTATTTAAAAGAAGAAAAGTTGGACCTTCGGAGGACTCAAGCGAACTGCAAACGCAAAGTGTCGTGCAGAACACACTTACAGACGGCCTAGCTCAGTTCATTCTCTTTGCCGCGTCCACTGCAACATCGTAAACTAGCAATTACGTCTTTCGCGAAGACTCGTTTGCAAGACAGGCCGCAAGGTAATGGCGTGCTCCTCGCGGTAACCGACCTCCCTGAATCGATGCAATTTCTTCAAAGCGGCGCAGCGAACAACGCACTCCCTGGCAACCCCCAATGTTGTGCCGCTCGAACCGCGTGAAGGTCGCCGTGTTGCCGCCACCGCATGCAGTCTTCCGCTCGCGCGAGATATACATGTTGCGCTGACGAAAGTCTATCGATTCTCGTTTTCCGGCAAATGCCCTAGGCCTCGCATCCTCCCCCGCAGCTGCCGCGTTTCGAGGGAGCGCAAAGTGCGAACGGCATTTCACTGCCATCTTCTTCGACGCCGATGATGAGTTCACTCCGTAGCTCTTTTGTTTAATATATTGTACTTTTTTTTGCCTTATCAATTGTTTACTCTAGGATATGTTGAAATGGCTAAATTGAAGGTGAGCAGTAGAGAATGCGTGTCTGTTTAGCAGAAATCCCAAACCTATATAGCGTAACTCTCAAGATATTCGTCCTTCAAACATGCTGCGCAATACATTGGCTCTGAAGCTTTCCCCAAGCATTCTTCTAGCATTCCGGCACCATATTGCCACTTGGTTTTCGATCCTGTTCCCACAATCGCTGCTATCAGAGTTATACTGTCGCTCAAGAGAGAGAGAGAGAGAGAGAGAGAGAGAGGGGAGGTTAACCAGAGATTATCTCCGGTTAACCTCCGGCACCTGGGGAGGGGCAAAGGGATGCGATAGATGACAGAAAAAGAATTCGAAAAGAAACGAAAACATAAACCTTCCCCTGCCGGCGATATTACCTAACTCGTATATTTCTCTGTACTTAATGAAGTCACTGTTCTGCTGGATCAACATCCATTTTATGTACTCTCTTGTTTGTACGGCGAGGGCTGGCCTTGTTGTTTAACTTGCGAATCAGAAAACGGTTAGCGTATCCAAACATCCTATTTAGCGCTATTGCACCAGCGTCGCCATTTGGACCATCATCGTCATGAACATTATCAAAAAAGTTAGATATGTTTTAGGCCACAAAGGCTTCGCACAATGCTATCCAAGTGTTCCTATCCTGCCCCCGTTGCCCCGCTTGAAGTCACTTCTTACGACGCATGGGAAAAGGTGAGCATAGCTTCGAGGGGTGACAGCAGTCTAAGCCATACCATTGAATAATCTGATGTTTTCGGTTATTGGAAGCCTCCTCATTTTTTTTTTCCTTTAGCGTTTCTAGTAATAAAAAGTATAAGCAACCATTATTCCACGCAACATCCGTCATTGAAACAATCAAGCATGTTGGGAGCAATTCTTGCAGGTGAAGGTGGTGATTACTTACATGATAAATCGCAAGTGCAAGTATCTGATAAAGCGATTCGCTTATTCTCGTCCTAATCACTAAGTATTCACACGTGTCAAAATTGCCTAATGGAAGCGGAGCAGTAGGAAAGTAATATTTGCTTAGCCAAAAATCCTAAGACCGGCACCACTTTCGATACATCCGTTCCCAACATTTGCTTAAGGAGTGCATTTGCGTTAATATAAAGATGCATTCGCATTGTGCATTGCCCCTTTGGTCTCACGGTGTTCAGGCAGGCAAACATGCATGGCAGCAGGCATGGAAGCACAGACCGTGACTATATTGTAAACAGTATATATACGGGTGCCCTCTGAACCTAGACGCAATTCGGTGGCGGTAATACAGCATAGCAACAAGCACGTTCCGCGGTCCTATAGGATCGAATGACGGCGCTCGCATCCAACCTCTTTTTTTATAAATGCGTCATCGAATCTTCCAGATGCGCAAATTGCAGAACATGCCAATAACGTCAGTACGCACGTTCTACAGCCACGTATGGCCGACCGGTCTTTCTAGAAAGCCTACTACGTTTGAAATGTTCGAATTAGGTAATATCACCGGGAGCGCAACTTGTGCGACTGATAGCAGCGATAGCGCGAACAGAATAGAAAAGCACGTGGCAATGTTGTCCCGAACTGCTAGACGAATGCTTTTTTGGGAAACCGCTAACTAAATCTCCCGTGTATGTCACATCACATTTGAAGGAGGGATATTTCCAGCTTGGTATTAGCCTTAAAGAAGAGAAGATTATGAGGTTCGTTGCATGCCAAAACCACGATGTGATTATGAGGCGGGTCGTAGGTGGAGCTCCGGATTAATTTCGGCTACCCGGGGTTCTTTAACGTGCGTCAAATTCACGGTACAAGAGTGTATTTGCCTTCCACCCCCATCGGGATGCGGCCACCACAGCCGGGATCGAACCCGCTACCTCGAACTCAGCAGCACAGTGCCATAGCCACTGGACTAGCGAGGCGGGTGTATTAGTCTTTAAATTTCTGCAAAGCAAGCATGACTTCTCTATGCTCCTCGGCTTCAATTTCGCAATTTTAAATTATATCTTAAACTGAAACTTAAAAACTAGTAATATCTTTAGTTAGCTACCTGGATAGCGCTATTTTCTTTAAGTGTAAGTAACGTCCGCATTTTCAAGTAATCCATTCAAACAGGCTAAGTTGCGCTATGTGCTCCATACGATATTTAAAGATCCTGTTTAAACTTAAAGAAAAAAAAAGAAGAACAGCGGTATACCTTACTCCGGCTCTTTTTCGACTTCATGCACATGGTGGAAAATTAGCACACCCTTGTCTTCGGTTTCGTCCTGATCGTCTTTTTCCTTCACTTTTTACGAAATGCGCTAAATCATGAAAACGTTATGCAATGTAGTTTTCTGTAGAAAGCCTTACGGTACAAACTTACAATAGCCAAGTTTCACTAAGTCGTTGCGACAACGAGCGACTATACGCCCTTACGTAACGTAAGTATAACAGATAGATAGATAGATAGATAGATAGATAGATAGATAGATAGATAGATAGATAGATAGATAGATAGATAGATAGATAGATAGATAGATAGATAGATAGATAGATAGATAGATAGATAGATAGATAGATAGATAGATAGATAGATAGATAAAGTAAATTCACCATCAATTCATGCTGCACATTGCATAAGTTGATCAATGCTTCCATTCAGCTTGTTTCACATAGTAAATGTTGAATAAGAAATGAAGAAAACGCACATTTTTACTTCGCCGTAAAGCTAAAGCCAAATTAAAGGTGCCCAGGGACTAGTGCGTTGAACGTAACCGGCGTTAGGGGACGCTTTGCCAGTGATCGCTCCAGGAGCAGCGTTTCGTTCGTGTTTGCCTTGTCGCTATGGGACTCTTATTGCAAAAACGGCGGGTAATGAATTCTCCCCCGGCCCCCACCTTCTTCGCCCAGTCACGCTGCTATACATCAGCGAGTGTCGAAATGGTACCCAGAGAACTTACTCTCACTCATCTCCCTATTGTTTCCTCCCTTCCCACTTCTCAACGACCGCCTCCTCCCAGTTGCCCTTCTCAGTCTACAGCTGTATTTCACTCCACCGTCTCGACGCAAGAATCCGGCCTAATTGAACCTTACTGTCGGAGAGCCCTGAAAAACGCTCTTCTGCTGCGTTTCGTCCTACAACGCTCCCTACTGATTGTGCCGCTCTATTCCTGGCCTTTGTGTTTCTATTTCTTTTTCTTTCATTTTTTTTTCTAGTTTTCCAAGAATGGACATGCCAGTGCTGCATTTACGCAGGTTAAAATAAATTTAATACCATCAGAGCTTCGAATATTGTTAACTTCAGAGCCGATGCCGCACATCCATAATGTCCGTATCTTCCGCTACCCCGACGGCAATCAGACCAGCTGACCATATGGACCTACTGATGAAACTTTCTTTTTCATCGGTTTTACTGTTGTTCATTCAGGGCGTAATTAACGTACCCATTTTAAACCAAAGTAGGATCATCTCAAGTGATAAACTTCAGCAGGACTTCTTGCTGGGCCAGTCAGTGCATGATTTATAACGAAAAACTGACGCAAGCAAACGACAACAGAATACATTATACAGTGACACAGTGTCCGACGGAAAAGGCACTCTTTCTGGCTCTGCATGGCATCAGTCATGTTTTCATTTGTTTTATTTTTTGTTATTCGAGTTGTAACTTTACGCCAAAAGTAAATTGAAGGTTAAAGAGCCGTCACATTAGATGACATGCATTTACTTTGTAAAAACCACACGTAGCACACTATCACCGTGGCTTAAGCAGATTAAGATGGAAGAGATTGGGGGCAAAAATGATCATTAACTAATTTTCACTATCCTTTCCATGCAGCATCATGCTGTTCACCGACACCAAAATAGAAGACGTTTAGCATGTGCGTCGCTTCCCTGAAGACTCGCGGTAGGGCGAATGCGAACGATATAGGCAAATTCCCAGAAACGCTACATGCCTTATCTAATGATACTTTAACAACGGCATAAATTATCTAGTGGAAGCCTAAAAGAAAAACTTGACACAAAAGACTCCGCTCGAATGGCGCTGTATACGCGTAAGAGAAACGAAATTTTGTTCCATTTAACCGGTATTATCACAAGAAAAGTACACTATACCTTTGAAGTACTGGTGTTCAATATGGACCGGTACAGTAAAAAAAGCGAGTGGTCAGTGGCATTCTGCGTAGCACTTAACAAAGTCTTTTCCTTTAAGAAACTTAAACTGCGCACAGCTTAAAGACTAGTGAATAAATTCGAATAGCTCAGCTGACCTCTCAGCTTTTCCCTGAGATGTGCCACTGATACTAAATTAAATGGTGGTCCTTTGGCTATACCGTGCGATTTACTATAAATGCAAATAACATATTTGCGATAGTAAAACCGAAACTCACTGGTTAAATTCACCTAAGAAATTTCCGAGTAACTGAGCAGGACGGAATGCTCGGCGTGCTTGGAACCCGTTCATATATAATCGCGTTACATACGCCATCTCATAACAAGCACTGACGCTGGTCTTTCAGCGCTTGTACTTGCACGTTTACGCTTATAAAAATACGAAAGCTATTTCAGAGGTATCTCTGCGATTTTTTTTCTCATTATCGATGCCTTCCGGTGTCATTGCTGCGCTCGGTAATAGCGCGCCTACGCTATAGGACTTGTTCAGCGAATTGTTTAAGGCGCCCTCAGGTTCGCTGAGGATTCCGGCGCTGACGAAGTGCATTCCTCGCGCATTTGCCTGCGCTCCCGTTCCTTCGCTCGGAGGCCACGCTTTGTCGGTTTCGCATCGGCGCGCGCTATGCGTATAACGAGTAAAGTCGAAGCAACAGGGGTTTACCCGCGCGGCCAGATCAGAAACGGCGCCACGCACAGCTGCGCACTTTCCACGTCCTCTATAGCGCGGAAACTGTGTAACCAAAAGAACACCATATAATAATAATAATAATAATAATAATAATAATAATAATAATAATAATAATAATAATAATAATAATAATAATAATAATAATAATAATAATAATAATAAAAAACATGTTTACAAATGGACGACCCGCCTAAGTAGGAGATTTAATTCCTGATTTATGTGTGTGTGTCCGCGCGTGTGCGTTACGCAGAACCGACAGGCACGGATTTCGGACAGAAAACAAGCGAAGTGAGAACGCAACAAGCATTTACAGTTCATTTCAAGGTCGCCGAACTTGATTTAATTTCACTGATTTGATAACCTCGAACGCCCTTTGAGGTAACGTTTTAGCACCTTAGTGTGTTGTGACTTTGTTCTTCGCTAAACTTGGTCGCAAGTGAAAATGCAGTACATAGTACTGAATCATTGACAACCCTTTTGCGTTGCCAGAATCGCACGGCCCCGGTTGAGTAGGGCTTATCCAAATGACTAAGCGTGAACTAAGCGCGCGCGCGTGCGTGTGCTCAAATGATATGTACTAATGGGAGGACATGCGGTCACTGCCTCACTGCATCAAAACTTAGCGTTAATGGCGAATATGAACTGTGCAGTGTCAGCAGTGCTGCATGCCAGTAGTCTCCGATAACTTCTGGTCTTAGGTCTACGGCGCTCGACTTTCTTGTAAAAGAAATGCGCCTAGCATGCTGCTCAGTGATACCGGACGCACACTGATCTTCACTCTTTTATGAAGACTTCTAATACTGAAATGTCTGCTATGACTAGATGAACTCGTTCGGTATCACTGAATGCGACTTATCAGTGAGGTACTCAGTGACGCGACGGAGAAAAAAAAAGCGCATCGCCGACAGAATGGAACAGGCGAAATTACATAACTCTTGCTGCTAAACTTCATGCACCGCAATCAATACCGCGCGGCCACCGTTGACAGAGGAGGTTCTGTGCCGATTTCTGCGCACTGGCATTTTGGAACAGCTTTGAAAACGGCAATACCTGGACGAACTTTCATTCTCTTCATTGACATTCATGGGACAGAACTGAAATCTGAGCACCTCTAATTAGGCTGTTTTAAATGCCAATTCATAAAGCTTTCCTTCGCAAATCATTAATTTCTAAGAGCAGGAATGCCAAAAGAATGTGACGATTCGCATGCAGTTCGAATTAAACCTGAGTGAAAAGAAAGCGGCTGAATAAAAAAAATAAAAAAGAAAGAAATATAGTATACTGCTGCATTCATATGAAGCCGACAATCAAGCCCAAGAAAGGCTTAAACCTGTTTCACATGTCGCGATTTTGCTGGCGATATCGCACTTCAGAATTAGCAGGTACGGCACATCAGCTGACAGTATCTTCGTGCGTGCAATTTTGTATGCTCGGAGCTCTGAACTTCTTTACTAATTCGTACATGCGGCGCGGACGGAGAGCAAGTGACAACGCGGATCGTGTTACACGTCATGGTGACCCGCAAGCTTTTTTTTCTTTTTTTTTTTATCTTGGCAGAGTAACGGGTTCTAACACGAAGAACGTTTCACCATAACAGATTCTAAGTTTTTTTTTTTTTTTACGTATTCTTAACCGAAGCGGACCAACAGTAAGAATAAAGTAAATGCGAAACTCGCAGTCCCCGCGATCGGTATTTGTGAAATGGAATTGTGAAGTTCGCCGGGAAATCATGACGGCGCACTTGGGACTGTAATTTTGCGCGCTCATCTTGTTCTGTAGATATGCGCACCCGGAACAGATGTTCCTTTTATTCCCTTTAGCAATAGAAACAAACCTTGCGCAGGCTATGTCCATCTAATGCGTTTTGGCGAATCTGTACGGCCAGCATATGCTGTTGCCGATTACGTAAATCATTTTTGCTTGACGTGTCAGTGCGTCGATAATAACTGGAGATCTCAACGGTGCCACGCCAGTGGCCGGCTCTTCAAGAAGAGAGTCATGCCCTTCACGAATTATCAGAAGGCTAAAATAATCCTGGCTCTGGGAGCGACGCACGGCGACAAGAGGAAGGCAGCCAAGCTATTCCGGATGTGGCAATGTGGAGGACGCCCTAGTCCGTCATTAGCACTTAGAACGTACGAAGTCCTTTGCGAGATGGGTAGCTTCACAAGAAAGCGACACAGGACTGCGACGGTAGTTGAAGAAACGGAAACGGATCTTTTGGCATACCTTGCTGCTAGGCCTCACGGTAGTGTGCGCGACGCCAGTGCGTAGGCGGGAATCTCAAGGTCTTCAGTGTGGAGGACTTTAAAAAAAAAGGTCATATGCACCCGCATCAAGTACATACACCTTCACCAAAAACTTGAATATCGAGATATTGAAAACAGACTTTGCCAATTCGATTTTCACGAAATGTGAAGAAAAACCGGACTTTCTCACTCGCGTTCTGTGGACGGATGAGGCTAATTTCTCCAGAAACGCAGAAGTTAATCTTCACAACGCGCACTACTGGAGTGATAGGAATCCTCACTGACTGGCACAAACACGACACCAATACCAGTGGTTGCTTCATGTGTGGTGCAGTATTTTTGATGGCAACATCATCGGACCCATGTTTTCTGACAACGCATTAACGACGCAACGCTACGTCAACGACATTCGCCACCGGACATGACACCACTGGACTTGTTCTTGTGAGGCTACGTGAAAAATCGCGTGTATAGCAGCGAATCTACCACACCGTACGCCCTAAAGGCGAAAATAAGCAGAGTCTGCCGGGAGATTCCAGCGTCGTTGGTCAAAGCTGCAACAGCATAAGTGTTGGAAAGAAACAAGTACTATTTTGGCTTCAGACGGTGACCTGTTTGAGCACGTGCTAGAAGTGGAAGTGGTAAATAACCACTCAAAACTGGTGTAAAATGTGACTGCTTAAAGCACCTTTATGATGTCACCCTATCCTTATATAAAAAAGCTTGCGACAAAGATAGAAACAGGTAAGAAACTGCTTTGCAATTTTACCTCTTTTTCTGGAGTTGAGGAGACAGAAAGGGTAAATGGCTAAACCATTTGCACCTTTGGATGTTTCTTGGAGGGCGGCTGAGATGCCTTAGGTGCTCTGGGTTTATTTTTTATTGAAATAAACTCCTGAGCAGCTCTTTTCTGTTCTTCCGAGAGCTGCCTTTTTTTATTTTTTCGTGTTCTTTTCCGCACTGTTATTTTTTAACAGTGGTTCAATTTCTTTCGTAGCTTTGTTTCATGATACGCGAAGGTTAAAACAATCCCGAGTGCCTCATGATCGAGCACAACCTTCTTGCGTCCGCACATGCTGACGCTTATCGCACCACACTAGCTAGGTTAGGTCGTGAAACCTCTCGAACCATCCTACATGACGAAGCCTTGTACGATGCGGTGATAAACGAATGCAGCCGTATATCTTTCAAAGGTCGCTTGGAGGCGCTTGAGCAGCGGCGCGCGAGCGCGCATCTATTTCATATTTTGCGTATTTCGCGAACTTTTGTTTCTTCTTGGAAAAAACAACGACTCACACTTCAGCACGATATACATGCTTGATTCTGGGGTTATTTAAGGTGTCCTACAACTACGTAGTTGACAGGTTTGCGATTCAAAGAATAATTAAAACGTTTGCTAATTAAAATAAATTAATTTATACTTCGTAATGAAAAAATGACTGGCTGTAAGTACACACCACTACCGCTACTATGCGGTCGGTACAATTTCTCTAGAGTTCTCGGACATATATTTTTTAAATCCTGGTCCAAGTTAACTGGGACACCCGGTGTACAGTTTTTACGTATAACCAATCGTCAAGAGTGTTGGGCCGGGAGCGCTACGCACGACCACGGGCGGCGTATGTAGAACATCGATTAAACCAAAGGCAACGCGTGGTATGTGATTGTAGAAGCACAATAAGCTCTCGTACGCTACATCAAGACATCAACGCGGGCATGAGTCGAGTAGGGCGAAGCCCTCGATCGCCACGCGATTACCGAAAAAAGAAAAATCTGGGGCAACGAAGGGCTCAAACCGAGGAGGATTCGGCTCCCACGGGCTCTATCCTCTATAAGAATTTGAAGCTTATAGCAAACTTTTCGTCCAGCGTAATCCTAATGCACAATAAAAGGCGGGTAAAGGCGCTCTATGCGTTACTTTGCTTCGTTGTCTGTTGGCTTCATGTAGTTGTTACTGAAAATCGAGCCCCTCGTTTTCCACGATTGTACCGTACGACGTGCGCATAGTCACGTAGAGTCTAGCTCCTTCAAGAACGAGAGAGAGAGAGAGAGAGAGAGAAAAAGGCAAAAGAAAGACAGGGAGGTTAACCAGAGATTATCTCCGGTTGGCGACCCTGTACTGGGGGAGGGGCAAGGGGAAGATAGATGAGAGAGAGAGAGAGAAAAGGATAAAAAATGTTTTAGCTTATATACCCTACGTTGTTAGCTATTGATTGAGGAGCTGATCGTTCGCGCTTTAAAATGTCATACTTCGTGCACTCGCAAAAGATTTCTCGCACTTATCACAAATGGACGACATTGTCAGAAAGCTTGTCAGAAAGCTGACAAGTGTAAAGGCTTCGGCGAGTTAGTAATTTAAGACTTGTTGGAAATCAGCATCGTGTGTGTCTATCAGCGTCCTCGTCTCCCGCGTTGTGCTCGTTTTATCAGAAAGCCTCCTCAGTCATCCGCCTTTTGCTGCTCCGATAAAGATTTCGAAGCGTGCGTGTTATCGTGGTAGAAATGTTGATCATGATTTCGCCATCGTGGATGCTTCTGTGAATAAGGCAGACCATCAAAGAAACAATACGCGTCTCTTATGAAAAGAGGCATGCAAAGACATCGACGTTATAAAATTCTTAACGACACATTACTTGCAAGGATTGACTGACGGGTTAGTTGGTTCATCATATATCACAAAAAAAAAAAAAAGAACAGCGCTTCAAGACGGGACACGGGAAGGAACCACACACACACTCATCGCTTTTCGAAACAGAGATGATAAACCAACGCTCAGCGGTGTCTGCGACTCAAAATTTAGACAGCACACGACCCGTGTCAGCCACAGTTATGACGCCGGAGGCTCCCCAACATCCGGTCGCCGAGTTACAACCAGCGCGATCCCACGCAGATCTCGATCTTTCTTTCGCTTCTTGCATCTGGCTGCCCTTGAGCATGCAAGCTGCAGGCGGCACAGCTGGCAGCAGCAGCTGGAGTGCAAAGGCCACGCGTGAAGGGAGCGTATACGGACTGATCTCGGTTCTGCACCCTCCAGCTTCGACGTGTGGTGGCACTCGAGCGTGGAGCTATTTGAAGAGCGAATAAATGCCTCGCACGTGCGTGGCGAACGTGGCTGAGAAATCGACCCCCAAGTGACATGAACCTGTACGTTGGCGGCGACAATACCCCGCACATTTCATCGGTTGCAGCGTTGGATGCGGCCGATGGGCGTGACGCCTAGCATTAATCCGCGTCAGAGGTCGAAAGGTCGCGCGAGAACTGTGGCGCTGGTGCGAAGCCCTCGAATCTGTACATTTTTTTTTTTAGTTTCGTTATCTACGTACCTACGCAACGTAGGCATACATCACTGCTGCAGCGTCCTCCACGCACGAATATCGTACAGACCCCCCGCACACGCGTCACAAAGGGACTAGAATTACTTCGAACATCAGTTTGAGCGGTGTATGCTCATTGCTGACTACTCAACAAATATTTGCTGTCGAAAACATATTTCCTAGTATAGTCATCCGCATTTCCGCTAAGATGCTTTCATCAATTTTGCCGTTTCCACAAACTACTTTTCAGGACAATAATCGACCTATTATGGTTCTCCTGCGGGGCAATAGGCTGCCGGCTCGGATATCAGCGGTGGCAGCCGCCATTCCAATTGGAACAGAATACAAAAACGACTATGCAGTTGGATTTGGACGTGTGTTATAGAACTCCGGATAATATGAACTAATCCGAAGCCCTCTACAACGGCGTCCCCGTCCCTCATAGCCCACAGAGCACCTGTATATAGGATCGTAACTCCCGTCCATAATTAATCCGCACAACCAACACTGCCAATGTCCAGGCATACCCCTGTCGATAGAGCGCTTGACGGCAGCTTTACGACAGTTAATGCGGTTGGATCTGGTCTTTATGGCGACGCCGCCGCAAAGATTTGGCGGCACTAACGATTCCGTTATACATTGCGTACTATAAGAGGACAACACAATTTGTCCGTCGTTGGTACTGCTAGCGTCATTAGAGTCTACTCCAGTAATCATATGTTGCGAGCCTGTAACTTTTGGAGCTTTCTTAAACATCGCTTTAACAAAACGAATGGCCCAGTTCATTCGTTGTGTCTTGTTCCTGTCCTCTCTTTCCTGTCTTGGCACTATTTCTTCCTAATTAACTAACAATGCCAATATACAAGTGCTCTAAAAAGTAAACTGGTAACAGACGGTTGCTATAATGGACTCTAATGACGTCAGCAGAACGAACGACGGACAAAGCGCGGAAGTCCTTTGTATCAAGCGCGTGATGCTGCAGCTTTTCAGCTTTTGCTCATGAAATTGGCGGTCTGAACTATAGGTTCAATGTTCTTAGTTTTATATATATATATATATATATATATATATATATATATATATATATATATATATATATATAATGACTTCTAGATTGAGGACACCCGCACGATGCTTTATTTCCTACGTTTCGGCCGGGGACCAGCCTTCGTCAGGGAACATGTGCGTGCGTGTGCGCGCGCGTGCCTGCGTGCGTGCCTGCGTTAACTATTTTAAGCAGATATGGTTTGATACTGAGAAACTAGAGGGCGGCAACAACGAAACCCGAAAGAGAAGGACAAGAAAGGAGAAAGAAGGGGTGTTTCACAGCCGCAGAGCTTCATTTTTCCAATGACTAGATACCAGCTAACCGAATTACACATCCTAGCGATAAGACTTGCTTTAGGCAGAGATATTGCGCATAAGCTAGCTCACCGCGTTTTCAGGTCAGTTCAGATAAAATGTCTCACTTCCTTTCTTATTTATTTTTATTTAACGCATATCCGGGCAACATACTATGCTACCATATTATGCAGAGGCTAGATCGAGCCGTCTTCGCGCACTCGGCATGCCTTGAGATCAGTGCGAATGAAGGGCACCACAATTCTCGGGAAGGTTATTCTTCATCTTTATGGCACTGGCCCGCGGGAGCCAACGCGAAGCGACCACTTGACGTCCAAAAATAAGAGGGAACAATGGCTGCATTTACATGAATGCGACAAGTGGCGTATCACCTCGCTTTTCCAGCGCATTCATGTCAGCGGCGGCAATTCGCTACGAAGGCGAATCGCATTGATGCGACGGGAGAGGCTATTTCGAGGCGGTATAAGTCGTCTCGCGTTGTCCATGTAAACGTAGGCGTATCGCATTGAGGGAGGGGGACAGCTGCCGCCGTGTCTTCTCCACTCACCGGCGTAACGCAAATCGCCTGGAACAGGTTTCAGCTTGTTCCGGACGAAAGCGGATGTGCCACATTAACCACTGTCACCTAGCAATTATAGTGATGCGCTAGTGAATGCGACACGCTGCTGTCACATTCATGTAAACGTACCTACTAGCCTCTATTTCACCGATGAGTTGTTTGTTTCCCTAGTGGGGTGCAGTAGAGGTACGGCATCACGCTGCCGCAGTCGCAGTTATGGGCTGGAATCCTCGTCCCCGGCAAGTTCCTGCTGAGACTTTTGAAGTCAGTGACAGGTAAACGATGCAACGTCAAATGTCTCTCAACGGGAACGTGTGCGCCAGCGAAGCGCCTCCAGTGATACTACTACCTGCCCGCCCTTTTCCCTGCTGTCCACGTCTTTGCCTTTCTCAGGTGCTGCTGTGTCGTGAACCCTGGCGTATCGGCGCTGTTCCACCTTTTGTAGGGCACCTCGATGGCTTCCTCGTCCACGGGCGAGGGGGCCATCGAGGTAACCTAGCCTTTTTCAATGCGCTTTCCAAGCTGTAAGTACGTAAGTATGGCGTCTCCGGAATCTAGGCGAGACCAGACATGCCGCTCCTAAGTGGTTATCGGTGCTTACCGAATGCTTCGCATGACCACGGCGCGTTCGTTGATGAGCCACTAAACAGTCTGCACCTTGTGCCTGTGTGAACCGTATTTCCTGGGGTCACGGAGGCGCGGTGAGAAGGCGCAGCATGCTTCTGTGGGAACAGCCTCCGCGGCGTCCTTGAAATGTCACTGCTTGTTGTGCTGCGCCATACTACCGCAACCACATTACGAAGCATCACTGACCAATAGAAACACCCCATAACTAGGGCCCCAAACATATCATCGTCAGCTTTGCGCATGTGTGAGACGCACACGGCGTTTCGGGTTTGCGTACTTGCCTCGAAAGTTTACGTCAACTAGCAAAGCATGACGGCACCCACTGAAGCGACGGCGCTCGTCTAACAGTAAGCCTGACCTGGTTTCTGAGTAACTGGCAACGTTTGCGACAAAAAAATGCTTATGAACGTTATCGTTTTCTGGAGATGAGTAAGACTGAACATAAGTACCCGCTCTTTGAACGATAATCAATAAATCCCACTGCGGTACATTATGCCCGCAGAAATGCGTTTTAAGGCTTATATTTAGAAGCTCTGTTAGCCTTCACGGCAAGTATAATTTAACTTCATTTTGCTCTTTATCCCCACCGACCTACGCCTTAATTGCAGCAGTAGCTTTATTCATTATGCGCTAATGCTACCGTGCAATCTGCTGCTTCTGTGAAGCAGAGCTTGTCTAGCATAATTCTGGACCACAGTTTTGTACTTTTGATAGCAAGTTTGCGCGGTCATCGAGCGAGATGTGTTAATGTTTGCTTGTGCGCGTGTGACACTATGCTTGTTGAATTAGAATGTCTATACGACCGATAAATCTACTATCCTTGCTTCGTGTAGCTTTCCTCTAATTTGCTATCGCAGTCGGTGCTTCTGGCGAAACTGGGACTTTTTTGATAAGCGCGCGTTTTATCTAGGCGCAAGTGACGCGCTATCTATCCACTTGGCTTCGAACCGACCGAGAAACCAAGAAGACGCATCCTCAAGCTCCGCTCAATCGTGTTTATCGCGGTGCGAGGGAAGCGTTCTACGTTCAGCTGCTGGCGCGAGCGTAGTACGCATGCGCACCAGCGGTACCGCTAAACGGTCGAGCGCAAATTGCTACCATACACCGGTCTGAAGGGAGTAGACTATAAATGATCAGGTATAACTCTCCATTGTTTGCACATACAAGCCTGAGAGGAGCGGACAGCGAACGCTCAGTTAAAGGTCCGCATTTTCAGCTCTGAACTGACGCTTAGCCTTTTGTTGTTGTTGTTGCTCAATGCAGATCATGTGCTCAGCTGGCACACATGTTCATGTGACATCTGCTACAACACGTCTGCTATAACAAGCACCAGAGGACATATTGGGTTGTAGCTTGAGCTTGACTTCAGCTTCCAAACTTTTTCTAACGGAACGTCCTCACGATTAGATCCAAAACACCACTAATATCATACGATGCACTGAGAATACGTAATCTACCTTTATTTTGTTGTTCTAACACAATAAAAGCGAGCTTGCCTTATATTTAACAACTCCAATCGTGACTGGCAGGTAGCGCAGAAAAGGGCTCCCGCTCGAGCAGGCGAACGATCACCGAGCGAAAACTCCTCACGTGCGACGCTCTGCTGGCGACTGCGAGCGGAGCCAAACGTAAACCCGCCGAGCTAAAAGTCTCTAATCTTTCTTGTTGCATGCATGGCGGAACAAGAGCCGTCTTATTCGCATTTTATATGGACGCATTCTATCACCGCTCTGGATAGCCAATCGAAGTAAACGGCGAGTATGACACGTGGCATGAGTGCCTTAGTGAATTCCGTTTTTCGCCGCTCGCCAGCACTCCCAAAACGGAAAGAAACGTACAATCGGGTGGAGAATGCGAAATCGTGGCATCTTCCTTTTTCTGGCATCGTGACGCGGTGCCGCCCAACATGCGGACAACGAGCGAGCTTCAATTAAAATCAAATTAAATTCTAGCGCTCCACTGTGCCAAAACCGCGATTTAATTAGGCGCGCCCCCCGTAGTGAGGGGCTCTTGAATTAATTTCGAACACCCGGGGTTCTTCAACGTGCAGCCAATTGCACGGTACACGGGCTTTTTCTCTTTTTTTTTTTAATTTCACACCCCAATGAAAAGCGGCCGCCGCGGCCGGGATTCGATCCCGCGCCTTTGGGCTGAGTTGCCAACGCCATAGCCACTACGGCGTGCAACGAGCAAGCTTAACAACGAGGCTGTCTGCCATGCGTTCGTGTTTTCGCTTTAATAAAAATGACGATAGTACCATCAGCCCGCTGAAGATGTATACATCGCTGTGTAACGACGAGCACACACACTGTAAACACGGAACATATCATGCGTCTTTTCCTTTTAATCTGTACATATTTTCGTATTTTTTTTAATCACATGGAGCTTATATTGCAATTTGCCCAGGGGGGGGGGGGGGGGGATTACCTGCAGAGGCGAACATAACTCGTGCGAAAATTTTCGATGTCCAGGTGGCTAATTCAAGATTCAAAAGTTGATTTTAATAAATCGTATCGCTATACTTTTTCAAACTGCAAAATTGAAGCCGAACAGTATAGCCGTGCTTGCTTAGCATAAACCCGAAGAACAGCAGCACTTTCTTTAACATCAGTCCTTAAAATGTACTACTAAATACATTAGCGTCACTTTTCCAGAAGCCTACTTCTAGCACTTCGGAACGAACTTAACTGGAACGCCAATGCATTTTTTGGTCATATCTTGAGGTCGGATTGCGACATCTGCCCTAAAGTAAATTTCTAAAAGTTTAATTTTTGAACATTTAGTTGTCTGGACATCGCGATTTTTCATGCAGGTAATTTGAACCTTTTCCCGAAATCCACCTCAAAATTCGTATCAGCGCTAACTGTCAAAGCTGATTTTAAATCTGTTCGTACTCGGGGGAAAAAAAAAAGAAAGGAGATATGTCGCTTGGGGAGAACGTATATGAAGGTGTCCAAGTCCATGTGACTAAGTGAGTACAGGTCATGATCTAAGACTTGGACACATTAACATTTGTTTGTTACTTTCCTTGCGCAAATATTATTCCTTTCGAATAAAATTCAGATAAGAGAAATATTACTCGCGAGGGTTGCGCTAATATCACCACACTTTAATTTTCACGACAGTAGTTTGCGTTCGGCAGTCTGATGGATGTAGTAAACCAAGCGTCACAACTAAATGGCCACTCGCTATTCATCGAAGGGCAAGCCTTCACTGTCGGCAGTGCACACAAAACTAGATTTCCGTTTCCAGGCACTTAACACTTCCCATAAGCAGCTCCTGGGACGAGCTAAGCTGTCTCTGGCATTCTGCCTCGTCACTAGAAAATGTGTCGCTTTTGGACGAAACGCTGGCCGCCCAGTCTGCCATCAGCGGCTGTTTGTCCATCACAAGGCCGTCCTCCTTGGGCGTGTACAAGCGGAACTGCTGGCCGCTCGTCGCCGGCTTCGGGAGCGGCACCGGCGGCAGCCCCACGGTATTGCACCTGTGCAGGTCCTCGGGCCCAACCGGCTCTGCGTACGACGCCATGGACGTGTTGAGCGGCGTCTCCGGCGCTGGCGCCGTGGTTCGGCTAGACTTGCCGTAGGAACTGGAACTGCTGTCCAGCAGGGTGAGCTTGGCGCCACCGTCCTGCAGAAAAAAGTCCGGCACAGACTTGTGCTGAAGCCTCTGCTTGCCGTCCTCTGGCACCTGGTCCCGCAGCGAACCTCGAGGCTTCTGCTCGGTCGGCTTCAGGCGAACGCGGCTCAAGTCGTCTTGGCTCTGCGACGACGCACCGGCCGCGGGCGCACGCTGAACCATGCCCGGCAGCGCGATGCCGGTCACCTTGCGCGGCACCGGCGGTTTCCTGGCCACCGGGTCCTCGCGCTGCCGCAGGTGCGCGATGCCCACGCGCACGGGCTCCTCGCTCAGGATGTTGTGGCAGCTGACCGCCAGCCGAGGCTCCATCTGCGGCGTTTCGGGACGCGCCGGTGCGGTCCGCTGCTGGGGAGGCCGCGTTGCGGAGTCGAACGACGATTCGTCGTCCAGGTCCGAAACCGACTTCGACGTTTGCTTGAACGCCGTCAACGGTATCCTTCCGCGCCCTTTGACAGAAGGCTTCGTCTCCTCCGGCGCAAAGACGCCGTCATCCTCCTGAAATCCCAACGAGGCGAAGTCCCCGACGCTCGCCGGTGATTTGGGAAGTTTGCCATTCTTCGCCTTCGCTTTTCGAAGGCTGTCGGGTTGCGATCGGTGGGAAGTGGGGATTTCTGCCACCTTCGGCGGCTCCGGGAAAACAGCATCATCCCGAGCGAGCTTCGCCTTCGTCGTCCTCGGCGAGCTTGTCACGGGTTTCTGTTGCGCCTTCTTGGGGTTCGACGCGTCGATGGAAGCATTGTGAAAGAACTCGCCCTTCTCGAGCGCAATGTTTAACAGTCCGTCGCTGGGCCGCGAAGAAGGTGCCGAGCCGTTCAGCTCTTCCCGCGAGCCCACGGACGCTTCCTTGAAGTCAGTGGCCAAGCTGCCCTTGACTCCGTTCGACGTTGGCGCGGCAAACTTCCGTTGGGCATCCTTGGAGGACGGCGGCCTGCGCCTGGAGCAAACACAGGCCGACAACGACACAAAGATGATTCCGAGCACAATAGCCGACCCGGACGCGAGAGCCAGGTAGAAGAGGATGTCGGGGTAGTTGACGATGAATCCGCCCGCGACGGCGCCAGCTATGATGAGGAGCATGCCAGTCAGGTAGAGCAGTATGACGCACACTCGTGAGCACCCTCGCTCCATTCCCGGCCTTGGTGAAGCCATGGTGGAACCTGGAAACAACAGCGGACAATAGTAAATTGAGACGGCACGTCGGAGGACTCTTGTCAAGTGGAACCTGCCACAGTGCTTTCCTTAATTCCCTTGATTTCAAAGCCACGCATCTGCATCTAAATAACGCTCAAATGTCGTCAGGTAATCGCTTGTTCATTGCGAAAAACAGTAATGCCCAGAAAACAGGATTTGAGCGTCCGTAACGTCAGGCTGCACTGCAACTACGAAAGTACGTTTGAATGAAACAAGCGAAAATGCCTAGTCATTAATAGGTATACCGAGTTAACTGCATTGCGTTGTGAATTAGGGATGTAAAATGTAAGTCGGATTTGCACCTTTTGCATTAATAAGTAAAAGAAAAAAGGACTAAGTCCTTTTTTCTCCTATATATGTCACCGCTAAAGCATTGTCACATCACATATGTTTCCGCCTGGAAATTAACAGCATGTGCATCATCGATGACTTGTTTTTATCTCTTGTAGACCTTAATGCCTTTATTTGGTTCAGCAATGTGCCACAATTGGCAAGGCAAAATAAAAATGCGACATAAATGTACCACGCAATAATACAAACAGGAAACAGCGTCCGCCAAGCATATACACACCTGATGTAAGTATAATGACTATCTGAACGGGCGGAAATGCCTTACAGCTTATTATATAATTTTTAACGATGTACTACCTTTGTGCGTTCTGTCTACTACGCTATCTGGTACCTATATGCAGTTCACTCCCTCCGAAAGATATCGATATGCACAGTTGTAACTGTTGAGATGCCGAAACTTATGCGCTACTGCAATCGCCCGAGACTTAAAGATCCGTCCCCTGAAAGATGAAACAAGCCAGCAGAGAGACTCAGATTTGGTAATGCTGCTCGATATCTTCAAACAACGATTACCACTGTTTAGGTAACTATACTGTACCCACCACTTTAGAGTAAAGTTTCCTTCATGCAACACTGCGAACTCAAGAGGTTCGTTTTCAGTTTTCCTCTCCGAGCAAGTTTTTTTGTTCTCTAGAAAGGGAAGCTATAAAAGAAAAAAAAAAAGTAGATCATAAAAAAAAGCAGTGGCCCGAGTGCCTGTTCAAATTTCGTGCGTAGTTGAAGAGCGTACTAGTTTTCCCTCCCTCAATGACCGCAATCCGGCTATGCAGTACGCAAGAAATAAGAGATCACTCTGCTCGCTTTTTTTGTTTAATGTCGTTCTACTTTTAACGGAGCAGTCGGTTGACTCGCGCATCGCGGCGTATTTCGGTCGGTCGCTTTCATGGAAAAATACGCCTAACAAGTGAGAACAAGGATGACGGGTTTAATAAAAGACACCAAAGGAGCACCGGCCAACCTCTATACGCCAACGCGAAATGGCGCGTAAACAAAAGTCTCCCCAAGTGAGGTGCCCTAGCTTTTTCTGAAATCTTACGATTTCCAGAAGAGCTGGCTCAGTGGCTATGGAGTGGTGCTGCTGAGGACGAAGGTTCGATTCCCGGTCGCGTTCACGGGATGTTAACGGAACCCGTAATTTATTTTAAAGCCCATTACTTAATTGCAAGGGGAAGGGAATATGGGAGTTCTCGTCAGAAGACCTACTATATCATAATAATATCATAATAATATAAGATAATAGAATAATAGATAATAATAATCAACCGCCCCAGCCATGTGTTGTTGAAGTGGAAAAGGAGACTTGCGCGGCCAAAATCCATCGGTACAATCCGCCGCTTATAGCGCGTGGAGACAGCTGCCCAGGCATTTGATCATCTATTTTCCTGTTAGCAGCTCAACAATAGGTGTCGCAGCACTGGTTTTGTTTATCCTCTATAAAACGGCCGTCGCTCCATGGTGTCCGGCCGATCTAGGGAAGTAATGAGCAGACCGAGCCTCGCATATCCCTGAAGTAGTCGAGCGGGATGCACCGGACGTGTACAGCTGCGACGCCTCGCCATGTCTGCAGGGCGCGAGATCGGATGGGAAAGAACGTGCTAATCGTGTGCGACTTCATCGAGGCGCACGCTTCCATGCCATCTGTCCGCGAGCAGAACCGCGGCCGGCAGTGTGATCACTGAGCCCCAAGCGCCATCCGCCAGCAGCAAAACGTACTCGCATAATATGTGTGCCGGTACGGTTGCGCGCGCACGTCGCAAGGATGCTCATGGCGCTCTTGGTCAACTCATCTCGAACCCGGCAGGTATCTCCAGTCGAAGCGTGTTTAATCCGGAGCCGATCACTCGACCATCTCAGACAAGTGTCAATCCGGTCTGTACGTGGTTACACTTTCGAGTTCATGTGGCGTGTAATTCAATCTTACAAGGAGCGGAGAGAACAGACGTAGTAACGAGAAGCACGGAGCACACAAGTACAGCTCGGCCAGCAAGTTGAAATTCGTATGGAACGCGTTTCCTTTCGCGGCCATTTTTTTTTTGTTGTTTCCTTTTTTTAAAAATTCCAGGCCGACGCTTTTCACGCACACACCACCAGCTTGCGTGGCCAAGGGCTTCCATCAAACGGCGCTTTCGGAGCGTGCATACGGCCGCAAACGAAGATGCGCCAAGTCGTTTCCAAGTCATTTTTCACTCGGATTCATTAAGCCCTTCGCGGTGAGCTCACGCAGTAAGTTTCCCCCGATCCCGTCTATCGAAAAATGTTTTCATAAGCCGGCCCATTACAGCGCGGCGCGGCGCGGCGATTGAAGT
Source organism: Dermacentor variabilis (assembly GCF_050947875.1). Taxonomy (NCBI): domain Eukaryota; kingdom Metazoa; phylum Arthropoda; class Arachnida; order Ixodida; family Ixodidae; genus Dermacentor; species Dermacentor variabilis. The sequence continues at coordinate 282,527,858 of NC_134568.1, forward strand.
GCTCTTTAGAGCGAACAGGAAAACGAGGTGGGGGGGGGGGGGGGGCGAGAGCGGCGACGCTTAAAAAGGAGCGCTTTATGGCATCGTCTCGGAACTGCTAGCAAATCACCTCAACGTTCCTCTGGCAATTTTTTTTTTAAACCAAGAAAGGCGCGCGACGGGTGCACGCCGAGAGGCTTGCAGTTCCAAGTAGCAAAGACAAGCGAAACTTCGAATACACATAATTTACCCGGCCAGTTGCTTATAATTTACCCTGCACAGCTCTCGCCGATGAGATTGGCTTCATCTGGGCGTCCGGTGTGACACGGCCACAAGTGCGCGCTAGAATACAGAAAGCAGCAACCCAGACAGCGGCATAGCTTCGCCGACAGTCTGACAATATCTGCGGGAAAATGTGCACTATAATGGCTATAACACGAAAACCGATGTCTTCCTACACGGTGTGCATCGATGGCCAGTCACTTGCGTATAAGAAAGCTCACAGGTTCTTAGGCGTTATTGTGGACCGTGACCTAGAGTGGAGTCCCGGAGTCCCCAAGTCTCCTACATGAAGTTAAAATCTCATTTGTATAGATAATATGTTTAAATTCGTAGCTGAAAAATCATGGGGCCATCCGTGCGCTCCATGTTACGGCTATACAAGTCACCTTTTCTCGGATTCCTGCAATACAGTCTTCCTGTCTTGTCCAACACAGGCAAGACTAATGTCCTTGCAATACAGAGTGTCCCAGATGTTCTTCTGCAGCTGCAACGATTGTCATTGCACGCGAACACCCGATCACCGCTCGTATCGTCGGTAAGACGCTAAGAGCGCACGTTCGACGCCTTTCACGGTTGCTATCACGCCATTTGGTCGATTTGACAGTGCGACGACCACATGCTAGATTCTGTGGTATTGTGACGGCGCCGTGACTCGATACCACCTGACTTCAAGCCTGCGAAACGCCCAACATCGGCATTGTGGTAGCTCCGGCTAATTCACGTGTGCATCTCAGTTCCTGGAATTGTTAAGGTAGACGCGTCACCGCTAGCGCTGAAGCAGTTGTGTCTGCTCCTCTTCAACTAGTCCTATTTTGACGGGATAGAAATGTACACGGACGGTTGCACGAATCCCAACAGCTCTAGTGGAGATGTACTCGTTCCGTCGCACGCCGTCTCTTTGCAATGTAAATATTCGCACAATACCACGTGTACAGCAGCAGATCTTGAGGCTCTTCAAGGTCACTCAATTATGTGCTCCAGCAGCCAGGGAATTTATGCGATTCCAAAGCAGCCCTTCAAACTCTGAAGTTTGGCCTACGTCATGGGTAGGGCTCCATGTTCTCGGAGTTTATTTTTCGGCGGAAATTCGGCGTTTATCGGAGTTTGTTTCTCGTAAATCCCCGATTCACGAAAATTCGGTAGATTATTCTCAATATTCCAAAGTATTTGATGAAATGATACCAGAACACGAAAACATCAGAACACACAAAGCGATTTTTAGTTGCCTGGAAGGTTTGAACGCGCAAAGACATATACACATAAGCACAAATAGTTTAATACAAAACACCTACATTTGTGCGTATTACAACCATAAAGCTTGTTGTAATACCCGCAAGCATACTTTTCGAGGTTGTTGTTACTTATGGAAGCACGCTCCTTTCTATTGATTATTCTCAGCTTTGAAAATGCCCTTTCAACGTTTGCGCTAGAAACAGGGTGAGCCAGAAGACTCAGCGGGTAGCGAGAAAGCACTGGCCACTGGACAGTGTGCAGTCTCCGAAACCACGGGCGTTCAGCAATCTTATTTATTTCATAGCTCTGATAGTTCGCAAAATCCCTCATGAGCTGGCTGATGTCAATTTCAAGAAACACTAATTGAAAATCGGCGCAGAGGTTTCGAACGCGCGAGTTGCCTCGTGCTTCACATTTGGATTCACAATTTGAACACTGTACCAAAACGATTCACTACTGGAGTGCATCGCAAAGGTGCCTCTCAAATGTTTGTCCCCACTTTTCAGCGACAGCAGCGTAGTATCCATGAAGGTCTGCGACAGTCGTTGAGCGGTTATTCTCGTCAAGGAGATCCAAACAGAAATGTGCGATGGGTGCGGCCTGCGAGACACTGTTGACGTGAGATAAAGTTTATATCGGCTAGATCGGCCAATGTATCAGTGACGGCTTAGAACATGCCCATTATCGAAAGGCTTTCGATGGAGAAAGGAACAGGGTCACATTGGGCGTTAAAATCGGAGTTTGTCGGATAAATCCAAATTGTGAATAATTTTACCGGCGAGTCTTTATCGGATTTTTTCGGATTTATCCGAAAACACGGAGCCCTAGCCATGGATTACACAAACAGCTAGTGTACGAAATAAGACACGCTCGTCATCACGCACTCGAGAAAGGAGACGACATTGTATTTCAGTGGCTGCCGAGCCACTGCGGAATTTCGGAAACGACAGCGCAGCTCGGCTCATCAAAAACATCAGAGGGTTTCTATACCACTCTCAAGAACGGATGCCTCGCGGCGACTTCAATTACTTGCTCGCCACATCACACTTCTATGATGGAATTCACTGGGTTTCACCAACTCACGTTTGTACTCTCTCGAACCTAACTTGAGACTTCGCCTGTCACCTGGGCTCTCAAACAACTTTACGGTGTCGCATTTACAAACCCCTATTCATTCTAATACGAATGGCCAACAATGCGGCGTGCGATTTGTGCGGGTGCGACGAGACTCTAGAGCACCTTCTTTGTCACTGCCCATCCTTTGACGCTCAACGACGTGCTCTACAAGCTAAACGCAGCCTGCTAGATAATAGAACGCTCTAGAAAAGATCCTCGGACCGCGGCCTATGCATTCTTGCATGCAACAGGGCACAAAAGCCCTTCTGCACTTCTTGAAGGCTGCTGGACTGCACGAAAGCTTGTGACAGCGGAAATTCTTCTGCCAGTGACTCTGTCAACGACAGACTCCTCATTAATTTACTTCTCTTTACTTATCTATTCTTCCCCTCTCCCCCTCCCCAGTGTGTAGGGTAGCGAACCGGGCACGTCTTCGGTTAACCTCCCTACCTTTCCCTCTCGGTTTCGCTCTCTTTCTCGGAGGCAAATGTTAAGGCTTACTGTGCCAACCACACTGGCTTTCCTGTTATTAGTGTGGCACGCTCCTTGTCGTCCTCTATTTTCTTTTCGTTGTTGTATGACTGATATCACTGGTTGTAACAATTCCACAGAAAGCACTATGCTGGACTCTAATGGTGGAAAGGGGCTGCGCGCTATAGCATGCCCCGAATACGTGCTTAGTGTGCTGTACCTCGTTATTAGCAGCACCACAGCATACTCGCCAAGCCACCGCGACGGGTGGGTCGGCCAATACACTCTTCTGTTTGCAATTCTTCGTGCGACATCCTACATGGCAGTACTGTTGATACTTCGTTCGGCCCGGGCAATAAACGAATAAACGGACTGTTCTTGCCCCCTGGGTTGGGAAGAAGGAAGGCGGGTACATCCTTTGTGCGCGCACCAATTTCGCATGTCTCCGATCATTGTTATGAAATCCTTTCGCGGAGCGCCTTCGGCAGACGTGGCGTAATGAGCCATTCGCCTGGTAGCGCCGTCGCGCTTTTGTGCGCTAAGCTCTGCACGCCAGTAATGCTTTCATTGCGGCCGAAAACAATACGAAGCTCGCCTTTGTTGCTGACAGAAGGGCGGGGAAAGGCTACGCAATTTCGAGCGTGATAGAACAACAATGGCAGCTGCGATATTTCTCCTCGGTCTCTCTCTCTCTCTCTCTCTTGGTTGTTTCATTTTAGTTAGCAACGACACGATTCATTCCTTTCGGGCAGCAGGAAAAACAATGCGGAGCCCCGCGATGCAAGAACCTCAAAGTGGAGCAACGAATGAACCACGAGTATAATGAGACTAGTGTACCGCGCTCATGGGGAACTTTGAGTTAATGTTTGAATTCATTTCTGCAACTGCCATAAGAGCCAAAATACAAGTTTACTAGATTCACATGCGAGTGGAGTGAGCTTGCCACTTCAACGTGCCGCGAAACAACGTGTAGAGAAACCAAAAAATTTTCATTCTAGAGCAGTGCCTGAATGTGCCCCAGTCGCAAGACAACATGCGCAATATGATATAGCAAAGTATATCACCGTATTTTAGACGCTCGCTATTCTGCCTTGAAAGAGTGAACAAATACTGGTCGCGCAAAGATACGGGGCCTAAACCAATCGCAACCTTTTCTTTTTTTGTCACACTTCTTTCAGCAGTGACGTATGCTGAGCAGGTGCAATCTCGTACAAAGAAACACAGACATTGCAGCAACGACAATACTATAAAACTTTACCGATAGGGTGGCAACACACTTATGTACGCCGTGTACGTAATAACCGCCGCATCCAAGACAGCCGACTTTATTTACTGATACGCTTAAACACGGCTTTACCCAAATGTGTCATTTCCCTCTTATTTTTCTATTTGTTTCGAGACCCGAAGACTAACACAAGCATTCGTTACACGCAATCGTCACACGTGAGTCTCGGCACGCCCATGCGCTGTTCAAAGGTCGACGGAAAGCCGCGGAGCCACCGAGCCCCCCCCAATAAACAGGCAATTTTATGGGCCGTGCCTCAGCGAAAAGCCACCAGCGAGGATCTGACAACACTTTGTTGGGAGCTAGTTGTTCAGTCAGTGCCAGCTGCTTGCTCTCATTAGCGTCGTTAAGCGGCGTTCGAAACGAGTTCCAGCAAGCGCGAAGCAAGCCAAGTAGCGGGAAGCGGGCCTCGAGTGAAACACGGCGGCCCCCGGAACACTTTACAAACGAGCCCCGGGTTCTGTTCTCCTCACGCAGAAACTTTTTTTTTTCCTTTTACCCCGTCCCGGGCCCTCTGCCCTCTTGGGCTCCGAGAGGGAGGCCCCTCGCCAAACTGCCGGCCAGAGAAAGAGCAGCAGCCTTGAAACCAGCTCTAATGAGTTCGCCCAGACGGGATAATGTCTCCGTAACTGTGTCCGTCTTCCCCCGCAGCTTCTTAAACCAGTACCCTGGACTGCTCGTTTCCAACGTCCGCGCCTGGGAGAACTAAATGGAAATCGAATCTACCGGAATAACAACGTCTCTTTGTTCTCCCAACCATCGCGCGCGCGCGCGGGCTGAGAGAAAAGAGGCGGCGATAAAAGAAAGAGCCAAACTGCCGAGCGGAGCCAAGTTCACGCAGCAAAGGGAGAGGGCCGGCCCGAGGGGAAGCAGCAGTGGCGCTCGCGTAACGAACGCTCCCGCCGACGGTCCTGGCAGTGGCCCGAATCAATACCAGAAATCGCTCCCGACCCCCCGACGAAGCCTCGCGAACCGACGACGGAGCCGTAACTGGCACCGGAGGAGGGCCTTGTACCGATTCTCGACGGGGCTGTCGGTCGCTGAAACGCGGAAATTCCGCCGAACGCTTGCCGAGGCGATGAGCGGCCGTGACCGCGAAATTGCGTTCGACGGCCATTGTTGAGCGATCGCCGCTCGTTCCCTGTGCCTCGAAGCAATGCCGCGAGCCACTTAATCGACGAATGTCGTCCACGGTCTGGCCCCGAAACCTGGCGCGAGACTGCGCCATGGCGGGCCTCCTGGCTTCGCAGACGCTCTGCCTGTGGATAAAATTCTCGGAAATGGGAAAACCCTCAACTGCGCACTGCCGAGTGATAGCTACGAACAAAAAAAAAAACGAAACAAAAAAAGACGAACTAGGTATCTGCTCACAGTTATCACAGAAGCAATCTTTCTCTTCACCTCTTTAAATAAATATTCATGGCATTTATGGATCGAGACGCTGTTTTACTTTTGTTAACATCTGCGAGTCTCCATTTATCGCTGAAGTGTTGGTGGCCTTTCGAGACTGGACATCTGGAGGACGTGGATTTGACACATTGCGGCCGCCGGTGACTCACGGTTAAAAATTAGTTGAGCGGCTTTGTTGTGCCATCATATCCGTGAAAACACTTGCGAACTGCAGAACCCCGGAAGAAGAATTGCAAGTATAAGGTGCACGCCTGCAATCCTACGCACGCCCTGACGTTACCGTCCGTTAATCACTGGCGACAAATAAAATAAAACGCACGATACAAAGCGATGCACGCGACAAAGACGGTCGCACAAAAGTACAAAGGGTGAAAACGATCCCATGGTGGATAGAGGTTCTGAATATGTACGCTGTTCGTGAAGGCGGCCGCTAACCGCAGAACCATCTGCGCGCGGCTGGGCACCAAAGCTGCGGCAGCTTTTAGTAGCGGGCAATGACAGTCATGACGTCACTATATCAAGCTGGTACAGCCGGCATTACGCCGAAATGGACAGGAGCTTACAGGAATGCTTACAGAAGTCAGCCCGAAAATTCGAGCACGACGTATTGATTTTATCAACAGAAATAAAACGATAGGTATAGTAAAAGCAGCACAACAACAGCCGCCAGCAGCAGACGTATTTGAACACTTCGGTAGGACACTTCGGTAGCGCACGGTGCGATCGGTGACGAAAAAGCTAAGTGCTTGTCCAGCTGGAACTTGCTCTTACTACGCTCACATGAACGTGCACGACACGAACACTGCACGCACAGTTTCATGGACAGCAGACACACGTTGACAGCAGCGCGTTGCACCTTTGCTACTTTTTTTCGACCTGGCGTACGCTTTGCTCGTTCTGAAATGCTGCCTGTTTGCTACTTCACGGGCACACGAAGCCAGCGTACGGCGTAAAATGCAGTCACGCATAGCGAGTCACTTTTGGAGAGCGACCTTCCCCCTCCACGAAGCAGCCCATTTCGCAGCACGCTGGCGCAGCCTAAATATGCAAATAGACTTGCATCTATACCACACCTGACTCACAAGGCCAAGCGAGTTCTGGAAACGATCGTCTGCTCCAAGGAGCTTCCTGCGAGCAGCCAGTGTTTCTCAAACGCACCGCCCTTTAAGTGTACAGAGCGGGAGACGCCGTTCGCTGCTTCAGCAGGCTAACAGAGCGTCCGACATTTCAAATGCTATCCATAGCCGTGCCCTTCAGCTATTGAACGCTTAACACCGGGAGACATAAATTCACCTGAATGAAATCTTGGAGCAGCAAGAAAAGAACTTAACACAGAAAAACGGGGTAAAAAGGTGAGGAGGAAGAAAGAGACTGCAGTCATACCGTGTCCGGGGAGCAGAGAAACGCGAGCAGGCCGGAGAAATGCGTGCAAGCACAAAGAAGCGCTGACGTTGCGGGGGCGGCAGACGCTGGCTCTCGGAAATCGAAGCTGAGCCTATCCGAAGCAATCGAGATTCGAGCGGGTAGTTTGGCCATCTTTTATTCATGACGATTTCTCGGGACGAACCCGGAGCAGACTCGGTGACCGATTCTGCGGTGAGAGGCGGCGCCTCTGGGCTGGGGCGGTTTGTTGGCACGAGGACCACATCAAAGGGATCGTCTCCCGCTCGGCAAACAACTGAATGAACACGCGGGCGCAGCGTGCCCGCTCTCCTCTACGGCGCGTTTTCGCCCCTCCGCGCCGGCTGAGCGCGCGCGTGCTTCGGGACTCGCTTTCTCGCCGCGGCGGGCGCGCGCAGGCCCACCTGATGATGACGCGCAGGCCGCGCTCGGACGTAGCGACACATTTTTTTTCTCGTACGCACGCGCTTGTACTGTTATTCCGAAAGACAACCGGGGCCCGATTCACAAAGCTTTTCGTTCTGAGGTGCTCTTAGCCATTGGTCGGTCGCCCACACTGGCAGTATATACTGTCCAGCAGAAGCACTGGCTGAAATTTTTTCTGAGGAACAATTTAGCGCAACACCTTCTCGTGAATAAGGGCTCTGGTTATCTCGTCAGTGCAAGTGAAAGCACGCACGACTGTTGTTCTGTTAGAGTAAACAGCACTGGGAAACATCTGCCTAGCAGCGCTATACAGAGTTCAGCCGTTACATTAAACGACTGTATGCACCTTCCCAAAGCTATCCTGCCAACGGAAAAGCCATCTCGCGAAACTTGCTGTTCTACCTGCCAGGGAGTAAAAGAATAGACTTAATGTAGGCGCCCTGCCGGAATGCCCCGTAGGGGGGGTTTTCTTTTATTTATCCACTGATTTATTTAATTTTGTTGAATAAACAATTTTGTCGCTCTCTTTATCTCTTTAGACTAGCCGAACGGCTGTTCATTGAAGGGAAATATAGTCGAGGGTGGCAGAGCATTAGTTGGAGGAGCGATCAGATTAGAAAATCTACAGGCATAAGATGGCGTGGTACTAGGATGAAAATGATGCGCTTCGCGAGACAAGTGCTAAACTCATGAGAAAGCAAGCAGCCAAGCTAGTAAGGGATAGGTTATAAGTAAGGGCAGGTAATTATTCAAGAAAAGTGGACGGAGGGGCAGCAGCCGCCAAAGCTAATCGGTAGGGGCACCTTACAAACGTCATGCGGAGGTTATGGGTTCAGCTCCCACCCGCAGCAGAGTTCTCTTTTCTCGCACTTTCATTTCTATATTAAAAATATGAAGTTTACAGAAAACTGAACCCTCGCGCCTGATTATTTAGAGTTGATTTCCCCCAAGTAATCATTGGCTAGTTGTTTGGCTGGCTTTTTACACTTCTTTCTTTTCTTGTTAATTAATTGAAGAGGTTTCTGAAATAGGCAGCGCTGTTCCGTATTTTCAGGCGTACATGTGGAACAGGCGGAGGTTGCACGACAAATTGCAATGCCCAGGAAACCAATTAAATATTCACTAAGCAACGCTTTAATTATTGACTTTAAGGCACATGTTTCAACTGTGAAATTCAAGCCTATCAGTACAGTGGAGTGTACAGTAATACAGCGACGCGGTCGACGATAGACATATATGCCTGCGCACAGACTCAGGTGGCGAACACGAAGTGCTCTTGGCATTTAACGTAGTACAAGCACGATTTTCAACGGAAAGAGAAAAGAAGAGGAAGCGCGAACATTGTAAAGGTGGGTACGCTAGGAACATGGGCTTATTTATGAGCGAGTCAAGCTTGAAATCAGTTTGTTGCGACGAAAGTAAGTTTACAGCAGCGCTATACGCGTGCTCTTACCGACGTCTGAGTAGCTCGGTGCTTCCTTCTTGTACGGCAAACGGCAAACGTGAAACATTTGCATTCCCCAGCAGTCGTCTACCGTATGCGCGTTCATCTATCACAGCAGAAGACCGCCTCCCCTTTCTTTCATCGGTGCCGCAGAAATATCCACAAAGGGGAAACCAGCAATGCTACAGTTACGACTTGTGCATCTTGAAATACAATGCACGTCATTAAACCGCTTCACCTGCCCTCCCTCACTCCCTCTGTTCGTCCCTGCAATAATTTAAGCGCTACGATAGGAACTCGTGCGCACATCTTGCACGTCGTGCTAAAAATTCAGCGCGCAGGCTAAGGCACAAACTAAGGAATACAGGAGTGACTCCCGAATGCGTATACAGACGAACGATTATGAGAATGAATGGAAGGCATACACTTCAGAGTCTTGCTCAAAGCCGACACCTCCTCTTTTTTTTTTTCATAATGCTATCAACGAAGGTGATACCATACTCACCCCCCTCTCCTCGCCCCTTCCCAAACAGCCCTCCTCCACGTACCTTCTTTTCATTACTCAATATGCCGTTAGGGTTTTGCTCGGTTCCGGTGTCAACCTGCGAGCGCTCTTCAATAGAAGACAGGACGACGAAACGATACAAGCGGGAAGATTGATGAATGCAGAGAAGAGCCGGCGCGGCCGCCGGGATGAATGCACTTGGGCTTCGGCGACGTACAGGCCGCACGTGTGACGCGAGATATCGCAGCGCCTAAAGAGCCTCTGTCAGGTACCCGAGAAGTGCATTAAGGAGCCAGGAGAAAAACACAGAAATAGGCTTCACTTCTATAGCGGCGATCACTCGGTTCCTTTCACTGTGCATTTCCCACTTTAAGGAACACAATTGCCTTCTGCAGCTTTCGCGTTAGTTCTTAACAAAAAGATCAGATAGTGGTTGCTGCATACTTTGACTCGAGGCTTGCGGGTAAGAAACAGAAGAATAGCAGGCTATCATTGAGCAGTACTCAGAGACATCCGTGACAGTATAGAAAAAGAGAAGTTGCGTTGAAAAGGCGGCAGTGCAATAAAAGACGGACCAAATGCACCAGCGCGCCGCATTAAGGAAGTTACGTTCAATGAAAAATATCTTGCGTAAATCAATACTGATGCGTCGTGCGGACACGTCGCCTATAAGATGCATTGCAAGAAACAATGCCTAGGCGCCAGATTTCGGCTAACCTGTTAGTAAATGCGCTAACGAACTAACTGGGAAGAAATCTGCGTTATCGGTCAGATGCTAAGAACAGCCTCCTCCTGAAGGCTCTTGCCTCGGCGAATAGACGGCTCACGATTTCACGTAGCAGCGCTTTTATTATCCCCCAGACCTTTGAGAGACGCACTCTCACGTGTGACGTCAGCGAGAGAGAGAGAGAGAGAGAGAGAGAGAGAGAGAGAGAGAGAGAGAGAGAGAGACTCGCTGCCGCGCGCGCGCTCGCTACGTGAAGGAAAGCCGACGCTGTCGGCCGACCTGCGCTGCTCGTGTTTTTGAAATGCGAGTCTCTGCAGGCTTACAGAACAGTACATAGGAAATGTTCCCGGACACTTCCCTGCGAAACCGAGCGGAGTCGCAGTCGTCACCACGCTTAGTGTCGATTGCGTCGTCTGCTAGTCACCAGAGTGTACACGGTGTATGGCGTTCGTTTATCGTCCTTGATGTTCCTTTGCCGTGGCGCACTCAATGATTTGTGGGCGGTTTTGCGACGATGAAGTGCAGCATTTGGCCTTCAGCTACTGTGTCTGCGCTGTAATGCTGTGTTTCTCCAGCGCGAGCTGCATGTTGGCTCGCTCGCTCCGTTGGACACAAACATTTCAATCCTGTTGCTCCTGAGCGCGTTAATTAAGCATATCACGAAATAAGTACGATGTCATTCTCAGGTAACTATGTGGTTGCTGCGGTCCGTTAATGCATGCACTGCTTTAGCGGCATTGCCGCAAAATGCAGTCTGGAACGTCTGATACCAGGACGGACAAAATTAGCGGGCAAAACTAGGTTACGTAGTCTTGTGCTGCATTGCTGACCTTCGCAAGATAATTTTCATGAACCTTGATTATTTCCATCGCGACACCGCTCATCCCTGTATGCATGTTAGTCGGCTTAGCGCAACCCTTTCTTTCACTGCTCCTGCTACGAGTAACGAGCATAATTGGCGGGCGAGGTTAGTCCAGCGATGAGAATTAGTGCTTTCGCGTAAAAAACAAAAACAAAAAACCAGGCGACAAGGTTGGCTTAGATCAATTTTTAATATATTTTGTTCTGTAAGCATTTAATGGGCATTTAAAGATAAGACAAGACAATTGCGAAGTTTATGTTTGCTGGTACTTGAGCGAATAAGTAGCTGGAGGGCTAAATAAACAAGCAGAAAGAAAAATATAAGAAAATGGGGAGACTTACAAAGCCGCAAGAAAATGCTCGCAGGCTTTCCTCAGGTTTATCTTCTTTTTGTAACAATATTTTTATTCTTACGTTGATAAAGTGATGTCTTCCGAGTGGTTCCCCGTAGTGTGAAAGTGCGCTGAACAGAAACAGTTTTGCGCTAACCTAAACAAATCTTTCGCATTAGAAAGTGGTAATGAGATTTACTTGCAAGGAAATGGTGCAACGCATGATTGACGATCGCAAAACGTAATAGAGCGTGGTGCAACTAATGTTCGAGATAAGTCGCTTGTCAAAGAGACTTTCCTTGCCGGAAAGTTTTATGTACGCAACGCCAAGTGACGAATTATGAAGGAAATGTAAAATTGGTACTTAGCTACAACGCCGGTTAGCCGACGCGCAGTTTCGGGAATGAGGCTGCGCGATTGCGCTTCATTTCCAAAGCCGCGTACTCTCACTGACTCGCTCAGCGGTGACAAATACTCACTTATACTGTTTGAGTTAAGCATGCTACACATGTTTTTCATTCTAGCATTTTGTATACATCTCCATAATCTTTTTTTCTCTCTCTCTCTTCCTTAAAGCAGCAGTAGGAAAGTCGAGCGAAGAGGCAAAGAAAGCTTCGCTGCAAAAGTGCAGGACGGCGACTTGATAGATCCAAGGGGGACGGCAGCCACGTTCCCATACGCAAGGCGCCCCTCGCGTGCGTTAGCGTTGAACGCTAAATCGCGAATAGCGTACGCCTCGCTTACGCATGGGCATGCGCGTCACCCAATGCTAACGCTAAGTTCTTACATTTGTTGCTATACGCTATAACAAAGCTGCATCTGTTGTAGCCGTTTTGTAGGCCAGCTGAAGTCACGGCAAGTGAATTTTTCTGCGAGAGAGAGCCGCATCACCTGGAATTCTCTACTGCTGACGTGTTCTTACTCTTGTAGAATAAATTACTGGTTAGTTTATATATATATATATATATATATATATATATATATATATATATATATATATATATATATATATATATATATATATATATATATATATATATATAGCCCTTTGTTGGCTGCTAGAACGTTCCCTGTACTTCATGTGGCTTTTACGGTCGTCGAAAACACGTGTAGATACAGGCCTGAAACCCAGTAGGACACATGCACATGGTACGATTCGCAGTGCGCGAGTTGCAAATCAAGGCTTGCAGGACGCCAGAAGTATACGCTGTCCGTTAGCTGAGCCACAGTATAGGTATCAGCAGTAATATTGCATCGGTCTGGCTACCCTGCCAAAACACCGTCTCCTCGTTTTGCAGAAAACCCAAATAATTGACCATATTTGTTTGTTGACTGTGGCAGCGCAATCCTGTTTTGGGATATACTGCAGCGTACTTATTTTCCTTTAGACCTGCACAGTATCAGGTTCCTTGCTATTGAGAATAAAGGTAGCATACCGTTTGAGGCTATAATGCTTTTGGGTATGTATAACAGATGGAAAAGCTGCATGGCACATTGACACAGAGATGTCGACGTGCAATCTACACAGGCGTATTTCTTCGCGGCGATAGCGGCGTTCCAAGAGCCGTACAGCCTTCGGCATCCGACTTGCCCCTATGAAAATGGTCATTGCCTTTATGTTTCCTTTATGTTTCCTTCTTGTGCCCTATGTGACCTTTATGATTCCTTGTCCTTTGTGTGACCTCCGGGACGCCAACTTTGTGTGTACCACATGTTTACTCATCCTAACCTATACCTCGAGGAAGTGACCTTTATTATGCCTCTAGTATGTGTCCTTTATGTTTACGGCAGGATGTTAACTGGGTGTGTACTATGTGTTACCTGAGTGTACACTTGAGTGCACATGTAGGTGACATAGAGTGCACATAACAACTCTCTGTACATATAATACAGGCAGATATATCTGTACTGTGTGACAGCCATTGATACACTCTGCAGAGTCATTGTAAGTACTAAATCTTGACTTATCCTTTCCTTTGCCCCAAGAAAACAACCCTTATTATAATTATTGTATTATGTGCCCTTTGTGTTTACGGCGGGATGTTACCTAGCTGTGCACTCCAGTGCACACGTAGGTAACATAGAGCAATAATCTATATATGGTACATGCACTCTTTATAGTTACCTACATGTGCACTTGAGTGCACATGTAGGTAACAGAATGTGCGCAGTGAGCATCTTTTGCAAATAGTACAGTTAGAGCTATCTGTACTGTATGTTAGTCACTGGCAGATTCAGGGAAAAGGCACTGCTTGCACTCCTCACACTAGACATACCGACCGGCACTAATTGTGGCTATACTGTGCGGAAAATTGAGCCTGCCGTGAAATAGGATGGTGTATACAAATGATTTATGCTATGCATTCTCTTAATATATAAAGTATTTATTACTTTTTCAACCTGCTATTCTCCAGTAGCAAGTCAGATGCAGAAATCTGCAGTATTTAACCTAATATGCAAGACTTTCATGAAAGTTTTGTGCCAGCTAGGCTATCAAATATAGTTGATGGAATGTTTAAGACGGTTCTCATAGCAGGCGTCTTGCAGATGCTTCGCTTCGCCTCCAGTTTGGGAAATAATCTACTTAATTTACATATCTGGTTTATATATATATATATATATATATATATATATATATATATATATATATATATATATATATATATATATATATATATGAGCACCATGTTACCTGTGTGGGCACTCTATGTTACCTGGCTGTGTACTCCCTCGAGTGCACATCCAGGTAACATAGCGTGCGCCCAGTGAATATCTTTTTTACACATGCTACAGATAGGTCGTCTACCTGAAAGATGTATTAACTTTACCTACTGGCGTATCAAAGTAAAAAAAAAAACATGGGGGGTGCGCCTGCCTCCCCCTCCCTATATATCTTGGCCGTATTGATCACCACGCGCCATCAACAGTACATACGTACATCAAAGCTTCATAGAGCGAATAATCCCTAACGAGAAATAACAATTGCGCGGCGGCTAGAGACGCGGTGGCACGACGCGCAGTGTTCGATGGCTTGCGCTACATGAACCGCAAAAGAAGCGGATGCCTCCGCGGCCAATCCGCCGCTATGCTGTGAGCGTATATGATTATACAACCATTTAAGTAGCTCTTCGCGGTGTTATATTGGTTTCATGATAGCCTCATTACACATAAATATCTAATACGTACATTACGATTGGCTCTATATTACGCTCGTAAGATTTCTTTGCAGCCATCAGCGGGAAATGCAAGCGCTGCCACCTCCAAAGCTCAACTGGAGCTGCCGCTAACTTTGAGAACGCCTAGGTCGAAAGAATGTAGTGAAATTGAATATCTATAACGTTTCTGATGCTCTAAGCTGAAAAAAAAAAGCTCGAACATTGGGAGATGCTGCCACTGCTCCACCTCAAAACCGTGGTCTTCGAAGCACTTTTTGACATGTTGCTTTTTCTACGCTATTTTTTTTTTCAGGCCTCGGCCTTGTCATGATACCTTTTCTCTACTACTCGCGCAGATTATACACAAAAGTTTGGTCACTAACCAATGCAGAACCGGCGGTTGATGCTAAAAGTGCCTTTCTTTTCAAAACGGCGTGTGATTGCTGTAGCGAGATAGCAAAGTGGGCGAGTTGGTTACGATTCATCGTACCTTTAGCAACAGCGCAAAAGCAACGCGGAAACAAGGAACAAACACTCCGAAGAAACAGCGCCGTGTTGTTGTGTTTCTTCCTTTTGTCCGTGTCGCTTTCGCGCTGACCACAAGTACGAGTAACTGCTGTGTCGATATTAGCACGCGTAGAAGTAGGGCAGCGCGGATCCCGTAAATGCTTGCTTTGGCGTACAACTGAACAATCTATAATTGTGAGTTGGCTGAGTATGAAAGTTGTGTGCGGAGTATGGCCGTATTTGATTATGCGAGCATGCAAGCAGTACGCCTGTTTCACTTTGGCCGAAGTTCCGCTGCCGCTGCAAGCCAGCCATCGCCACATTTTGTCGCCTTTATTCTTTACGCTACGAGCAAATATGGTTCCACCTATTCAAGATAAGGCCTGACATTCTCAAAAACACGCCACTGTGCGCCATAAGAAGCGTGTATATGTGTGGCGATTCCGAATTTCTGATCGGTGGGTGTCACAGCTATCGCGGCTGCCCGCACACCGTGCGCCATTTCAAGCGACGGTGCTGCACATGATGCGCGCTCATTGGCTCGAGTCCGCCGGCAAAAGTTCGCGCATAGTTCGTCTAAAATCTCTGCATATACTTTAAAAAAACAAGGCAGCGCACCAAAACACTTTAAAGTCAATAATTTGTGTTTAAATATCAGCCTTCCTTCCAGCAACGACTTTTTTTTAATCTCGAAGGCCGTGCTTTTCCAAAATGCACGCCCTAAAAGGAAATGTAGATCTCGGAGGCTAAATTCACTTTTTAACCGCAGTGCGGCGCTGCTGCAGTGTGACGGCCACGTTGTGTTGCTGTGAGCGGTGAGAGTGCTCGTTGCAGTTACACGGTAATTTAATCATATTTTCGAAGTGCCTAAGCAAACTGTGATCCGTACCGTGTGCATTAACCATCAGGAAACCTCTGGACTCGTGTAACGCCATTAGTTCGCCTTATGTTTCCTGTGATACGCCAGTGTCTTCTGTACTACAGCGCCCGTCCGAGCTGCCTTTGTTCTCGCCTGTCCGCGTTCGCTCGTGGAATACCTGATACTGTGGCTTCGAATTATGGTGCGTGGAAGAATTTGTTGAAAGTTGTGCTTTCGTGCGCTGGTGTTCATCGGCAATTCGACAGTGTTCGCGCCGGAAAGAGCGTCGTCGCGTGGTGCCTGCGAGACGAAGAAGCCGTTTGCTGACCACATTGAAGGTAAGCAGGCCTGACGCTTGCGCGCATTCTCGCAGCTTTTGGTTCATGTAGTAAGCTTTGTGGAACGACAACACAACACTTTCGGAGCGTACGTTGACCATGTTGCTGTGCACATTGAGCAAAGCGTTTCACGAGGGGAGTTTTCGTGAAATGTAATATTTCTTACCGCTTACTTGCTTTATGGAGTGATCTGCTACCACCGCTGATTGTTGGGACTTAATGGGCAAATATTTACGTAAACGCTGAAAGTTACTGTTTTCTCGGTAGTTTCTCGGCAAGAAATTCTTCCGTAGATATGAATTTCCGCAAGTTACGTGTGTAATGCATGTCGATGTGTCACGGGCATCGCGAGTTGGCACGCGACTGCGATGTTTGACACTTGAACAGATATTAGCTTGTGTGAAGATTACTTTATTGATAGTGTTCAGATTGAAGTCCAGCTTCGCGAGAACTTGTCTGCATTGTTTGTGTTCTTCGACGTGCTCGTGTATTTGTCTTTTATATTGTAGGGCAAATATAGACCGACATTACAACAGCGAAATTTCTTTTTAATCGAGGCATGTCAATCAGACGCTCGTTTTCATAAATATTTTCACCCGAAGAACAGGATGTGAGTTCCTGCGATTGTTAAAGACAGTGGCTTGTAACACTGCCTAATAAGGGATGCGATTTTCTTGCGATGCTTTGCGCTCGATGTTTGCCACTCTTATAACCCACCTTCCACGGCTGGCTGTTCTAGTTAATAACGATAGCGGAATGTCGGTCAGATCAATGAGCAAAAGGAGTAGCATCGGAAAAGGGATCGCGGTCTAGGTTTTAGACCCTTCGTAATCGATTGTTCATTTGATTTACTAGATATTTAGGTTTTGGTGATAATTTCCCAGGTAGTCTGATGTTTGCGGCTGGTTTTATTCCCGCCTGAATTTTACCATATAACAGTGTAACCACTTGAGATATAACTACGAGACATCTGTACAAGCAGGCACACAAAGGTTTGTTGGCCAGTTGCCTACTCCTATAGGTCATGTACTACTTAGTAGCTGCTGCAGAAATGTTTAAAAGAATTTGTGAGCAATTTAATACCTGAGTGGACTGGCAGCTCAGTCTCTTTCAAACAACAATTAGTTATAAGCTTCTGTGTTGCCCTGATGTTTTTATTATCTGTTTTTGACTGCTCCACGTTTCTTAGCTGTGTGCATAAAGGCCAGGCTGTTCTTGGTTATATGAATATTTTTGAATAAGTGAAAAAGATTGGCTTTGTTTTGTTTTTCAGGTGCCTTGTGAGCTCTCACCCAAGCACCACATTCCAAAGGTCTGCTGTGAGCAGACCTGGCAAATTGAAGTAACATCCAGATAGTCCAATAAACTGTTCGTAGTTTCAGACAAACCTTTGCAAAGTATAGTCAAAACTTTCTTATAAAAGTGCAAGCACTGATCCAACCTGATCTTTCCATCCAAACATTACATTTTATATTAGTCACAAAGACATAACTAGAACAGCAGCACTGCAGTGAGGAACGTACAGTGGTACTCCAAGTGTTATACTGAAATAATCTATTAAATCTAATTAGTTTGTAATTTTAGAACAAATTGGCATGAATTTCTGTGCCATAGCAGAGTTTCAATCTGTGCGCTGCATCATGTAGGGAACAGTAACCTTACAATGAAAACCAATGCAAAACTTTTTAACTCGGGAAAAATTTATAAATATGAGATGTGCACACGGAACTCTTCATCTATGCATGTCTACGTAAAATACAGGATTTAATCACTGCGGCCACATAAAGGATGCATAAAGGTAGGACACACGAAGGAAACATAAAAGCAGTGGCCAAATTTCAACATGGAGGAAACATAAAGTACGTTAACATAAGGGATACATAAAAGGAGGACACACGAAGGAAACATAAAAGCAGTGGCCAAATTTCAACACGGAGGAAACATAAAGTACGGTAACATAAGGGATACATAAAGGGAGGACACACGAAGGAAACATAAAAGCAGTGGCCAAATTTCAACATGGAGGAAACATAAAGGACATTTCCTCATGTGAACTGCGGGAAACATACAGTAAACATAAAGGACATAACCATTTTCATAAGGGTGGTTGCTCACTTCCCGAAGCTGATCTCCCTTTCCCTGCACTAAGGTGGTTCTTTTGCACTACTGTTGGCTTTGTCATTTCTGTGGTCAGTACATGCAATAACGAATAAAAAAAATAGCGCAGAGCTGGTTAAGGGAAATAAATAAATAAAAAACTTACGTGAGCGAAAGAGAAAGAAAGAAGGCGTTGCACATGCGTGCGCTCAACGCCGAAGGGGAGATGGCTTGCAAGCTAGAGCGAAGCAAATGAGTCGAACATGTGGTCAACCAGGCGATAGCATACATATAGAACCATTTCGTAACCTTCCACACGCAGGAACAGCATCCCAAACTGTACCTTCCGCGCCGAAGAGATATAGGCCGAACATTACCGCGGCTGCAACGTGAAATAGAAGCGTTCATGCCGGCCTTATTCGCCAGTTAGCCGCCGCCAAATATACTGCACAAAGGCTCCGTACTTAGGGCTTCAGGGCTTTTGCATTCGTATTTGTTCGGCCGAAGATGTCGCCTTTAATGCTCGCCTCTGGCGCATAGTGTTACTTCGCGCAACTACATTTCAAGTGGAACAACAGCTATCAGACGCGCGGCCAATGAATAGTCCTCCCATCCAACACTATTCTTTAGCGGCCGCCCATACACACGCACACACACACACACACACGCACACGCACACACGGGAGCTTTAGCAAATACACGACCTGCTTGGCCCACGACGGCTACACGAAACCACTTCTAAATACGTGCGCATATACCAGCGGCATGTACCTCGCGTCCGCGTCGGTAATATATTTGACGGAGACACAGGGAGTCCCTGAATTGAAGTTTTTCTATTTCTAGTTTTTTCTATTGTTTAATGTACTGAAGTTCTCAGGCTATGCTAAGCTAGCATGCAAATGCAAACACGTATTGGCCTGCGGCGCTTTTAGGATATATATGGCCCTCAATCTGAACCATATATGCTGACAGAAGGCCATCCGTTATAAGACCCGTCTGCAAGACCGGGACGTTATCGGCCGAGAGCATTCCTCAACTTTGTAATGCTGCCCCGAAACCAGGCAGTGCAGCACTTTGTTTCTTGGCGCTCGCGCACAAAGTGCAGGAGACGGCGCTTGCGTCCAGATGTTTCAACAGGAGAGACGAAGATGGGAGAAAAGCACAAAAAAAAAGCCAATGGTAATCGCTCTGCAGAGCGCAATGGCTTTGCACACATAAATCAAGCGCGACCTACGCGAAACCACTAAATCTAGCAGGCGCTCGCTTTCAGTTGAAGGAAGCGAAAAGCGACGCCCACTTCTGCAACTGCTATTAAATACACCGCTCAGAGCTATCGCGGGTGCCCCTAGGGTTTCGCTTCCGATTTCCAGAAAGCAGCGACAGTGTACAAGAAATAGTGAAGCCGGGCGCAGTTCTCACTGCCGCACGAACACCAGCCCCGGGATGATGGCGAGAACGGAAAAAGACATGCGGAGGAGTTGGAGAGCGCGGGCTTCTCAAATCCGAATGCGCGGCGATTCAAGCACCATTTTTCGCGGCTGCTCCGGGTCCGTGCTCCAGTTGGCCGCAGTCGGGCGCGCAGCCATGCCACTGGGGAATCCGGGCCGGCTGAGCGCGCACGCAGACCCGTCGGAGATCGCCGATGCAGTGGAGGGCAAACACGGCGCTCGGGGCTCTGGTTCCCCCCAGCCCCACCATCGGGGAAACTGGCTCGCAGCTAGGAAGTCGAGTGGAACGAATGGGCCTACCGTGATGGCCGACGACTATGCGAAGCGCCGACTCACGCGCGGCCAGAGTCCGAGAGAAAGTGGACTCGAGGCACGCCGGCGAGTCGGCGCACGGCGCACGCGAGTCGATCTGAAATCCGGTGGCGTCACGAAGCCTACCGCGACGCCCGCTGCTGACGAACTGACGCCCAGCAGGTCCCCTTTTTTCCACGGACACAGTCGGGGCGAATGGAATAAGTAGTGTGGGCAGGGAGGGGGGGGGGGGATAGTTCACCCGAGCACAGAGTACAATGTCTCGGCTTGATCGTGCAGGCGACGCACTCACGTGATTAGCAGGCGGAAGCAATGCCGCGCAGGTGTCGCACAATGCTTGAAATGAAACCGTCTAAATGGCAGGTCCTCGTTGATCGAAATATGAATCGGATAACCGCAACGAGTGTGTGAAAATCTCTCGAGCCCGTAACAAGTGGTCGCGGGGGTTTCAAATTCGCAGCGTCCCCTTCTACCGTGACCTAAAGGAAAACAACGTTCTTATACAGTAGAGTACCGTTGTGAACAGGCTGCAGATATAGGTAATAAAAGGTGCACCGTTATGCTTGGGTATTCAGTTTGTTTACCTGCGCCCAACTTTTAAAAATTACCTGTGGCCGATAGGAGAATTGTAACCCTTGATCTATATTACTATATGAGGTGGCCATTATTTCTAGGAGAAATTAAAATGAGTAATTGAATAATTAACGTTATTACGCTAAGTAACTTTTTAATTATTGACTTTATAGCACATATTTCAATTTACGAATTATAGCCGGCGAGTTCGCAAGGTGTATATACTAGGGACAAATTCTCAGGACTACACCGGTTTCTAGGTATTAATTTTCATAGTGTCTCACGAAGTTCACTGGCGTTCCAGGTACTTCTGTGCTTCGATGTATAAAACAGCGTTTTCTAAAAAGGTAAGTGGAACAACAGTGCATATTTACTCCAAGTTTGACGCTGCATATCGAAACCGGCGCCACCCTCAGAATTTGTTCCAAGTGGATATGCCTTGCGAATTCACTAGCTACACACGTAAAGGAATTAATTAAATGTAATCCGTACAGTTAGATTAATTATTCAATCAAGCATTTTGATTTCTCGTAGAAGTAATGACCACCTGATCGAGTGATTTAGCTCGAAGGTTATATGCCACTAGATATTGAAGAATTCGGTGCAGCTAAAAAGAAAGAAAAGAAAACTATAACGGCAACGTAGTTAACCTCGGACTCACTCTGGGCGACGTCTGAGCAATTTAATATAATTAGGGATTGCACAGATGCGAAAGAA